>NW_011888792.1:15483877-15535861 GCF_000151845.1 Pteropus vampyrus
CCCTTCTGTCCTACATAGTTTCTTCTGAGAAATCTACTGCCAGTCTTATGGGTTTTCCCTTATAAGTAACTATCTACTTTTCTCTTGCTGCTTTTAATATTCTTTCTTTGTATTTAACCTTTGGCATTTTAATTATGATGTGTCTCGGTGTGGATTCCTTGATTTTTGGAATTCTCTGAGCTTCCTGGCGTTTTATGTCCATTTCCTTCACTAGATTAGGGAAGCTTTCTATCATTATTTCTTCAAACAGCTGTTCAACATCTTGATTTTCTTCAGTTACTCCGATCAGATGGATATTTGGACCCTTAATAGTATCCCATATTCTCCTTAAATTATTTTTAAAGTCTTGGCATCTTATCTCTTGCTGTTCTGATTGCATGTCCTTAGCTTTCCCATCCTCTAGATAAAGCATTTGATCCTCTTTTTTATTCACTTTGTTTATTCTTTTGTTTATTCCATTTAATGTACTTCTCATCTCAGATACTGTGTTTTTCATTTCAGACTGGTTGCCTTTTATAATTTCTATTTCCATTTTTATGTTTTTTATTTCCTTGTTGAAGTTCTCTACACTTCCCAAAAGTTCATTGAGCGTTTTTATAACCAGTGTTTAGAACTCTGCATTTGTTAGATTATTTGACTTCATTATATCTGGATCTCTGTTCTGTTCTCTCATATGGATTCTGCTTCTTCGTCTTCACATTTTGGCTGTCTTTCCATGTCTGTTTCTACATACTAAGTAAAGCTCCTAAATCTTCCAGTCTTATTAGTGTGGATTTGTGAAGTAGGTGTCCAATGGCACAGTCCTGAGAGGGGTTCAGCTGCAGGCCAAACTTAACCCAAGCCTCTACCCATCTGGGGCCACCTGTTAAGATTCAGCAAGCAATCCACAGATGCTGTGCTTGTAGTTGCCTCAAAAGGCCATACCAGAAACCAAGGCCAGCTGCCTCCAGTGTGAGTCCAGGCGCGCTCAGCAAGGAGCACCTGACTTGCTGAGGATAAACCTGGATGTGGCTTGGGCGGGACCACGAGTTGGGGCAGGCGGGGTTTCAGGGACTCTTCTGGGCGGAGCGACCTCTGTTATCCAGTCTGATGACCTCACGGCAATGGTGGTGCTGTGTCCTTGAACTGGGAGGGGGAGGGCGCAACAGGGAACAATGGATTCCACTGGCACTTCTGTACAGAGCGAGTCTCGTCTAGACTCTCACTCCGACAATGTCTCCTTGTAAGTCCGTGGTGCCAAATAGACACACTGGTGCTCATAGAGAGCAGGTCCAATACTGCGAAAATCTGCTCACAGATGTGGCCCCTTTGAGAGGCTTCTGCCACTGTTGCAGCCACTGCCGCAGCCTCCATCTCACTCAGGCACTCGATACTGGGCAGCCCCGTGTCCTCGCCCCATTCTACCTTCTGCTGTTGCAAGGTGATTTCTTGAATTTCTCCCTAGTTGTATGACTTGTTCATCATCCCAGGCAATTTTTCTTTGCTGCTGCTTCTTGTTACCGTCACAACTTTGATTTGGTTGCCAAAGGGATGAACAGAGCCTCTATCATCTACGCCATTTTTTTCTCTCTCAAGAGCAAATTATTAAATAAGAAAATGGTTTAATGGAATAATTTTAGAAAAAGTAATAAGGCAATTATGTACGGGAGAGACTGGAATTTTGTGTGTGAGAGAAAAAGAGAGAGAGAGTAATTAGGAATCTGTGGTAATCATTCTGATCTAAAGCCCACTAGGATGTTTCAATAGAAGAGGAAAAGAGTAATAATACTTGAGACATTAAAATAAAAAAGCATTAGAAACTTTTTATTTTCTAACAGATATTGTACATAAAGAATAATATATAGGGAAACTGTTTTGAAGTCACACAGTTAGGAAGAGTATCTGTTAATTCTGAAAACAAAAACCTACCAATATTTTAACAAGCTAACTATATGTGTTTCCAATTGAGTTAGATGAAAAGAGATTCAAACACTCAAACAAAAAAAACAAACACTGCACTGTAATAAAATAAATTTATTTATGAATTCAAGAATTCAAATGATTTCTAGATAATAATAAACATAAGTTTTATAAAACATTCTGATTATAATTTTATTTTCTTTTCAATTAAAATACTGAGGTGACATTGGTTAATAAAATTCTATAGGTTTCAAGTGTACAATTCAATAATACATCATTGTATATGTATCTAAATATATCATCTCTAGATAGATAGATAGATAGATAGATAGATAGATAGATAGATAGATAGATAGAAAGATAAATGATATCTGTTTTTATGCCGTTACCGTACTATTTTGATGATCATAGTTTTGTCGTGTAGTTTGAAATTCGGGAGTTGTGATACCTCATTCTTTGTTTCTTGAGATGTCCTTGGCTATTCAGGGACTTTTTTGGTTCCATATAAATTTTAGGATTAGTTGTTCTAGTTCTGAGAAGAAGGCTATTGCTATTTTGTAGGAACTGCACTGAATCCGTATATTGCTTTGGGTGGTAAGGACGTCTTAACAATATTAATCCTTCCTATCGAAGAGCATGGTATATCCTTCCATTTATTTGTATCCTCTTCAATGTCTTCAGTGTCTTACAGTTTTCAGGGTTCAGGTCTTTCACCAGTTTAAATTTAATCCTAGGTATTTTATGCTTTTTGATGCAACTGTAAATGGGATTGTTTTAATTTCTCCTTCTGATACTTTCTTATTGGTGTAGAGAAATGCAAGAGACCTGTGTCTATCGATTTTGTATCCTGCAAATTAGTGAACTCATTGATCAGTTCTGATAGCTTTCCCAGTGGAGTCTTTAGGGTTTCCTATACGTAGTGTCACATCATCTGCAAAGGGTAGCTGTACTTCTTCTTTTCTGATTTCGATGCCTTCTATTACTTATTTTCTGCTGTGCCTAGGGCTCCCAGTATGATGTGAAAGAGAAGCGGTGATTGTAGACATACTTGTCTGTTCGTGATCTTAGAGGAAAGTCAGCTTTTCACAATCGAAGACGTTAGTTGTGGATTTGTCATATACAGCCTTTATGACGTGAAGATATGTCCTCTATGCCCACTTTGTTGAGAGTTTCTATCATGAAAGGATGGTTTTTGTCAAAGATGTTGAGCTTTTCCTGAGATACAATTTTCATCCTTCATTCTTTGATGTATCACATTGATTGGTTTATGGATGTTGAAGCACCCTTGTATTCCTGCTATAGATCTCACTTGGTCATAGAGTATAATCCTGTAATGTATTGTTGAATCCAGAGTGCCAATATTTTGTTGAGAAATGTTGCATGCATGTTCATCAAGAATATTGGCCTGTAGGTTTCTTGTTTTCTAAGATGTTTGTTTGGTGTCGGTATCAGGACAATGCTCGTTTTATAAAATGAGTTTGGAAGAGCTCCTCTTTCTTCAATTTTTCAAAATAGTTTAAGAAGGATAGGTATTAATTCTTTAAATGTTTGGCAGAATTCACCTGTGAAACCATTTGATTCTGGACTTTCATTTGTAGGGAGTTTTTTGATGACTGTCTCAATTTTATTGGTAGTATTTGGTCTGTTTAGATTTTCTGTGTCTTCTTGTTTTAGTCTTAGAAGTTTATATGCTTCTAGAAATGGATCCATTTCTTATAGATTGTTGAATTTGTTGGCCTGTAATTGTTCTAAGTATTCATTAATGATTCATTGTATTTCTGTTCTTCTTTGTTTGTTCTTCTTTTTCTATGCCTTTAAGTATGAGGTTAGATTGTTTTTGAGACATTTCTTGTTTCCTGAGGTAAGCCCGTATTGCTATGAATTTGCCTCTTAGGACTGTTTTCAGTGTGTCCCGTAGATTTGGAGTCATTGTGTTTTCATTTGTCTCAAGGTATCTTTTGATTTCTTCCTTGATCTTGTTGGCAACCTATTGGTTGTTTAGTAGCATCTTATTTGGCATCCATTTGTTTGGGTGTGTTTGTTTTTTTTTTTCTTGTATTGATTTCTAATCGCATACCATTGTAATTGGAGAAGACTCTTAACGTGATTTCAGTCTTCTTAAATTTATTGAGACTTTTTTTGTGGCCTAACGTGTAGTCTTTTCTGGAAAATGTTCCATATGTGCTTGATAAGACTGTATATTCTGCTGCTTTGGGGTGAAATGCTCTAAAAATATCAATTAAGTCCATCTGGTCTCATTTGTCATTGAATACTGCCATTTTCTAGTTGTTTTTCTGTCTGGAAGATCAGTCTATTGATGTGAATAAAGTGTTAAAGTCCCCCAGTGTGAGTGTATTATGGTCTCTCTCTCCCTGTATGTCGATCAATAGTTGCTGTGTTTAAATCCTCCTATGTTGGGTGCATCAATGTTTACAAGGGTTATATCTTCTTGGAGTGATCCCTTTATCATTATGAAATGTCCTTTTTTGTCTCTTATTGCCTTTGCTTGAATGTCTATTTTGTCTGATGTAAATATTGCTACCCCTGCTGTTTTGTTTCCATTTTCATGAAATATTTTTCCCATCCCTTTACTTGCAGTCTGTGCATGTATTTCAATCTGACGTGAGTCTCTGGTAGGTGGCGTGTCTTGTTTTCTTTTGCCAAGAATTACAATCCCCTTTTTGTCTTTTTCCTCCCCAATGTAATTATTTTTAAAAATGACAGTTGACATTCAGTGTTCTTTTATATTAGTTTTAGATGTACAACATAGTAGTTAGACATTTATAAAATTTATGCAATAATCCCCATGATTAGTCTGGTACCCAGCTGGCACTATATATAGTTGTTACGGTATTATTGACTGTATTCTCTAAGGTAGACTTTACGTCTCCATGATTACTTTGGAATTACTGCTTCATATTTCTTAATCCCTTCACCTTTTTTACCTAGACCCCCAACCACTCCTCTTCTCTGGCAATCATCAGTTGGTTCTCTGTTATCTATGAGCCTGTTTCTGTTTTGTTCATTTATTTTGTTCTTTAGATCCAACATAGAATAAGTGAGCTCATATGTAGTATTTGTCTTTCTCAATCTGACTTATTTCATTTAGTATAATACTCTCTAGATCCACTCATGTTGTCGCAAATGGTGAGTTTTTGTTCTTTTTTTTTTTTATGGCCAAATGATATTCCATTGTAGATATGTTCCACGTCATCTTTATCCAGTTGTTTATCCATTTCCACTGAGGTTGCCTTTATGTCTTGGCTATTATAGATAGTGCTGCAGTGAACATAAGGGTGCATCTATCTTTTGGCATTAGTGTTTTGGATGTCTTTGGATAAATACCTAGAAGTAGAATTGCCAGGTCATAAGATAGTTCTCTTTTCAGTTGTTTAAGGAACCTCTGAACTATTTTCCATAGTGGCTGCAGCATCCTAGCCAACACTTGTTGTTTGTTGATTTATAGATGATAGCCAGTCTGACAGGTGTGAGATGATATCTCATTTGGTTGTAATTTGCATTTGTCTCATTGGTGACCTTGAGCATCTTTTCATATGTCTGTTGGCCATCTGTATGTCCTCTTTGGAGAAATACATGTTCAGGTCCTCTGCCCCTTTTTAAACTTGTTTGTTTCTCTGCTGTTAAATGGTATGTGTTCTTTCTATATTTTGGGTATGAGCCCCTTATTAGATGTGTAATTTGTGACTATCTTCTCCCAGTTGGCAGGTTGTCTTTCATTTTGTTGATGGTTTCTTCACTGTGTAGAGCTTTGTAGTTCGATGGAGTGCCATTTGTTTCTTTTGTTTCGTTTGTTGCCTTTGCTCATAGAGATATTTCTTTTGTTGCTAAGACTAACACTAAAGCGTTTACAGCCTGTATTTTATTCTAGGAGTTTTGTGGTTTCAGGTCTTAAATTTAAGTCTTTAATTCACTTGGAATTTATTTTTGTATATACTGTAAGAAGTTGGTTTATTTATTTATTTATTTTTTTTGCATGTGTCTGTCCTGTTTTCCCAGCATCTCTTATCGAAGAGGCTGTCTACCATCTCTTTACAATATGCATTGTATATTCTGGTCTCCTTTGTCAGATTGATGGACCGTATAGGTGTGGGTTTATTTCTGGGCTATTGTATTACATTGAAATATATATATATTTCTGGGCTATTTTTTTACATTGTGAGATTCTGGCGTTTTTTATTAATGTAATAAAAAAATATATATTTCATTGTGTGATCACAACCCAAAGTCAAATCTTCTAGTTCCGCAGTTCCTTCGAGCCAAGCTCTACTTGATAATTTTTAAAAGATGGTGAGACTCTGTCACTGTTTTGTCAGAATAAAGCTCTCTCTTGGAAGAAAAAAATAAAATTTTCTGGAAAACATCAAATTGCAATTGTTACTACAAAGCATAAAGGGTATAAATGTTTCAATTACTATAGAACCAATTTGGTGCTCCATAGCTTTTCAATGGATTACTCACTCTGTAGTGTGACACAAATCTTGAAAATACACACAACTTGAAATTTGGTGCTATTGTTATGAGCTGTTTAAAAGACCGAGTTTTACTTTGACATTTGAATAAAATATCTAATATAAAATTTGCTTAAGATATACTTTGTTGCTTATTAACTGCTGTAATATAAGCTCTTACTATGGCAATATAATATAAGATATAAAGGCTTTGCACAATAGAAGTGAACTAGGCAGACCTTCAATGTTAAATGCAAACTCCTTGGGGAGAAAAACAAAAAGAATAGAACATTTTGGCAGAATGCCAAGGTAGTGAGAAGATTTATCCCAAAATAATATTTAATTAAGCAGATCACATATTGATGTTGCTAATGTTAATGAACTAAGATTCCTAAAGAGTGTTTGTGATATAAAAAATAAATTACATATATATAATCATGGATATATAAAAAGCCGATATTGAAAAAACATTCTTCTGGAAGAATCATAGCTTGCCAAAGATCAAAACTGATTCTACAGTTTTCATCAGTTACAGATACATAGGAGTTTGTTTTGAAGTAACAGTGGAATCATAATGGGGAAGATGCATTCAGAAGAAAGAAAGAAAAAAAACCTCCTAAGGTAAGAGCATGGAACATCACAATAACTATTGAATAGAAACAAATATTAGAAATAATAAATTCCTAGATATTGCTCATGCAGAAGGAGAGTATTAAACCCTATTTTTTATGCTTACACAAATGTTTGGAGTGTAACTTTGTCCGGAACAATATTAGTACCTTAAACATTTGTTTTTTATAATCTAATGTAATTTGCTTATGAGTTTCCATTGCCACTTGGGAGTAACCAAAAAAGAAGCATCATTCTTAAGCAGTTAAAATATCATAGTTGGGGAACATATATCCAAACCCAGGCAAGGAATGGAGGAAGGATGTGAGAAATGAAGCAAGTTTATTATCCTACTTAGAAGTGAGTTTATGAAGAATTATTAACAAATTTGGGATTCAATAAATGCAGAATAGAGATTGAACTAGAAGATTTTTTTACTTCATTATTAACTACAGAATTCTATAGTTTTAAGTGGCATAGAAGAGATATTAATCTTTTTTTTTCTTGTAGTGAAAACTGTGATTCTTTGTATTAAGTTGTTTATCTGCTAGCTCCTCTAGCAGATAAACACCAAATTTTAGTGGCTTAACATATTGAGGTCATTTCTGACTCTTTCTATAGTCTCATATCGGTGGCCCTGGTTGGGAGGCCTTCTAAATATTTTTTTTCAGGGACCTAGATTCTGCCCTATTTTAGGTCCTCCAAGACCTTTCCAGTCAAATAGCAGTTTGAAAACCTTACATGGGAAGTTTGTATGGGTCAGGCTGAAAGTGACTCATGTCATTTATGCCCATATCCCATTGGCTAGAACTCGGTCTTATCAAACAACAGAGGCTGGGAAATATTGTCTTATCTGTGTGCTCAGGAATAGATATGGGTTTGTGGACATCTAGACAGTCAGTGTCTGCCAAACTTTTTGAGATGGTCAATAATTTTAGAGAATATTGAGCCTCAGTCAAGTAAGAAAATTTCACACATACACACACAAAAATGCTCTAGTGAATTTCTCTTGGTTGCTACTGTTGACTTCTCTCTTAAAAATGCTTTGTATTTCTCCTTTAAAAACAAGTTTCGTACAATCCGTCTCTTGGACAGTGATGAGGAGAACCAACATATGGGGGTCTTAAGATGTAATATCAAAGATACCAAAAGAAATGCCTTTTCCTTTTCCCTGCCGTACCGCTGTATGCTTACTTTGCTTTACTCTTGTCTCATTCAAGATGCAGAACTCAGATCTTTTACGTCAAAATCGACTTGCACTAACATATTAGTGAGAAATTTAGACTTCATTTGACCTCTTTACATTGTGAGATTCTGGCGTTTTTTATTACATTGATATATATATATATATTTCATTGTGTGATCACAACCCAAAGTCAAATCTTCTAGCTCCGCAGTTCCTTTGAGACAAGGAGGAGTAGTTTGCATATTACAGTTCAAATTCTTTTTTAATGTAATAAAATCAGGTATATTTATTCTATTTAATTGCAAAATTGGGAGATAAATAAGAGGAACATAAGTAATTTGTAATCCTTCCCCTGTAACTAATCCCAAGCGATCATTGCATTGAATTTCCTTTATGTTTTTGTGTTTTCTTTGAATTTTACATACATGCAAAAGAATGTATAAAACATTGGCTTGAGAAACAGCCATTAGGTAACTCAGGCTCTACGCAGGCCTCCACAAAGGCAAGGAGACCTCAGGGCTTAGGCAAATATCAGTCAGGCTGGGATCTTGCAGTGTCCCATACTCGATGCCAAGGCCTACTAAGCTCCCACAAGGATGCAAAACTGGGCCAGTTCACAGTTTGTAGTTTTGTAAGACATCACTGATTTCCTAAGTTCTTTCTCAGATTTCATGCCATCAGGGTTTTATCTCTCCGGCTCTTCTCTCACATATCCATCAAGTTGGCTCACTTTTCCCCCTTCTCTCAAATATTTCCCAGAAGCTCAAATTTCTGTGCTTCTGTTATAAAGAGTTACTTTCTCCTTCCTCTTAAGTTTTCACACCAGCTAATACCCAGACCTTCAGGATTCCAGCTTCTACCCTTGGCTTTAAGAAAAGTATTTTCCAAATGCAAAATAGCTTTCTCTCTCACATTCACTCCTAAGATAATAAAAATTTCTATCTTTACAATGAGTCTATATTTTTAAAAAACTGAACTTGAACTGAGTATGTTTGGTATACCATGGAGGACCAAAGAATTGTAATGTCTAGGGCTGAGCATGGCCTTGAATAAAAGATAAATTGTTGATCAGAATCAGCCTCTTCACCATCACTTAATTATGCAGCATGGCTCTGGAACAATTAACATAGAGGGATGCCCTTCAAAGATGTTAGGGCATCAGAAGTGGTTTTAACAATCTCTTGGACTTCTAGGTTTGTATTTGGAATAAACATTTGTGTTTTGGTCCAAATGAGTGATCTGAGGGAAATGAGAGGCAACATTACAGAGACACTGGGCCTAAATTCAGCCTTTGGTACTGGTGGCATATGGTGCCATGTTGGGAGTCCTGGATTTCTTTCAGTCCTACTAGGTATAAAAGTATTTTAGAACTGCTTATTGATAGGGAGTAACATTCATGAAGTTGGAAGATGCTTTAGGGTAGCTCTATCTCCTAGGCACCTTGGTAATTAATTTTTTTCAGACACAGCATCAGCTTTCCAAGACATGAAATTCGATATTCAAACATTGGAAGAATAGTATCTATGAATGTTTATGTCTAAGCATGGACACTGCTGAGAGCTGTGGCTTGTTTATATGGGCATGTCTTTAGTTGGTACCATAATTCCATTCCCAGGGTATGCTATGACCCACAGATAAAGATGGAAACTGGTAGACATAATCCCTGTTCCCTTATTGCATGTACATATCTGGGAGTAGTTGGATTTTCCCAGAGCATTTGGTCATGGAAGATTTCCAAGCATTAGAAATCACATTTATTAGGGTCTAGGACAATGAGCCCAGATGGGACATGCTTAAGGGCCACTCCAATCAGAGTAGAAACCATTGAGAACATATCACTGGAAATCTTTATTTGTGTGCCATAATACACATAGCCTGTCATGTAGAAAATGCTATATAATGTTAGCTAATGTAGTAGATAAAGTTAGCTTTTAGTAGTATACATTCTTCTCCCCCTCCTGACACATGGAGTACTTTTCCTCAGTTCCCTTGCTGTTGAGTAGAGCTATGCTGCTAGATTTGATGAATGAAATGTGAGCAGAAGTGAAGCAAATCACTTTTATGCAGAGGTAGTGAATAGCCCATTCACAATTCTTCATCTTTCTTTACTGGTCACCTCAGATTGAGATGAAAGAGCCAACATCTCAAAGCAATCTGGGTCACTGGAAAGTCTAGGATACAGCTGCCCTACAAGTCCAGAACCTGCAGTGAATTTTGCATAAAGGAAGAAATTAACTTTTATCTGAGATTTTTCTTTTTCTTTTTCTTTTTTTTTTCTTATAGGAGCATAACCTAGGCTCTCATTAATACAGGTATTTATTATTATTATTTCTAAAGATGCTCTTATTAAAAACAGCTGAATTTAATTTTCTGAAATGTTTTACAATAGGGAATTTGTAATTTGAAGCGATCATTGATTTTTCTTTTTTTATACCCACATTTAATCTATTACTAATTCTTTCAGAACTACCTTCAAAAGATATCCCAATTCCAGAAATTTTTCACTATTTTTAAACCATCTTAATTTTTATCTGGATTACTACAATAGCCTCTTAAATCATTCTCTGCATTCTTCTCCCCCCGACCCCAACACACCTACCCTCCAGTCTGTACTCAACACAGCAGCTGGGGATACTTTTAAAGAGTAAGTCAGATCGTGCCACTCCTCTTTTCCAAACTTCCCAAAACTTCCCATTTCACTTAATATAAAAGTCATAGTTTTTCCAAACGTCCACAAGCCCTGCCAATATTTTTTTAGTCAGGCCTTTCTTTACCATCCTATTTAAAATATCAAACTGCCTTCTGTGTTCCCATGTATATCTCACACTATCTCCCTTCCCTGCTTTTAGTCCTTGTCATCAGTTAAAATACTTAATTACTTGTTAATTTTATTATTGTTTATGTCCTTCTGCTACAATATAAATTCCATGAGTTATATTGTTTACTGCTGTATCTCTAGCATCTAGACTAGGTACATTTAGCACTCGATAAATATTTTTTAAATGAAGAAAGTTAGGGCAAAGTGAGTTTATTTCTATATTTGTTATAAATTAAGAGGGACATGTACTTATTGAAAAATTATATGTCCTCAGTTATTTTTTAAAAAGAGGGTAACTTAAAAACGTGCTGTAATGAGTGCTGATTAAGTTTTATAATTAATTATCATTGTAGAACCTCATAATATGTTTTATATTCTTTTATAGCCTCCAAGTAGAGACAGGAGTTTTATTTATAATTTCTGAGGCATAATTGTCTATAACTGCTCTAATGAGAAAAGTTATAGAATTTTATTTAAAACTTCATTTTGCTGAAATGTTAAATATATCACTGTTCTTGGCAATATAAATTAAAAAGATAAGGACGATACTTTCTAATGGGACATAGGTGAGTTATTACAGAAGTTTACTTGGACTTTTTTTCTGTTCGTATTTGATTAAATATAAGCAGAATTTGAAATGTCTCTTGGGCATAAAATTTTTTCCCTAGTCACTTGTTATTGTGATTAAAAAGTTGTCTTGTTATGCCTAATATAAGAAAGTCAATCTATGACAAAAATCAAACTTTATAAATATTAAATGAATAAAAGTTATGTGACATTAATGTAAAAATTCTTAATTTTGAATACTGAATTTAATATTACTACTTCTCATCTTTTGGTTTCTAAAATGTATTAGAGCAATAAAAGGTAATGAATGGTAATGACATTTTTAGGTAAACAGTTTTCCTAGTAAAATTAGAGTCTGTTGAAAGTCACCTTCAAATTAGCATATTCATTATGTGTTGTATAAGAATTTACAATTAAATAATATAATTTGGAGTAGAAATAAGGAAAATAACTGTGAGTACTGACTGCATCCTTGATAAAACCTTGATGAACTCCAATAACAATGTGAATTTGTACTAGAAATCATGTTGTAAGTTCCAGTTTATATTAAATAACTTTATTTTCACTAATTTCTACAAAATATCACTAAAATTTGGGTTCAATATAAAAATCAATGTGTAATGTTATTGAGATATTTTAATGACATGAAAATATTATTAAATTAAAAAAGTTAAATGCTGTAAAAAAAGACCTTTTGAAAAATTGTATTTAGTTATTTATAACTATTTTGAAAGTTATGATTTATTGGTGTTCCAAAGGCTATTTCATCACTTACCTATTTGCTACACTCTCACCATCTCTGCATTGTTTCCTAGGTACCACAAAATATCCTCTAGTGTTATGGTGCCAATCCTCCTTCTTCCCCCACTCCCAAAACAAAATGCAACCACATGAAACAACTACATAAATGCATTCAGTTACAAATTTCAAAAAACTCAATAGTAGCAATCTTACTCCATGGGATTGGGACCCAAAGATGGCCTAGAATTGTTTGATTCACACTTCCAAAAAAGTCAATTTAGATTAGGAAATCATTAAAAAAAAAAAAAAAAAGGTAAAAACTATCCTAAACATTTGTCTTGATTTAAAATGTACATGTCCATTCATTCATGAATTTTCCTTGAGTACAAGTCTGTGGGCGTCTTCTTTCTGTCATGAAAAGATATCCAAAATAGCATGATGGAATACACACAAATTACACCATTTCTGATTAACAGTTTCTGTTTCTTTAAAGTAAAATAGGACTTAATGACACTTATAAAGCAATTTGAGTGTAGTCTCTTTCAACTTTTAAAACTTATCCCCAATTTTTACAGTTGTCTTGAACACTGTTAATTTGACAGCAGCATTTTCAAAATGACTCACTTTTACTGAGCCTTTACAAGATATTAAATTTAGTTTTTATATATATAACACTTTTTACATTTATATTTCTTTAGTTTTAAATTTTACTCCTATGTTTTGGCATTTATTTATCACATAAGAAAATGGAAACTGTTGCATTAAATTTAAGACTATTTTATTAAAATAGTATTTTTTATAATATAGCAAAAATAAATATTTTATTACAGTCAATATTATACTGATAAGCACAGTTGGTTAAATAGGCTGGGGCGTGCATAACAGTTAGAAAGCTTATAACTCTTCTGGGATGGTAGAATGTTAGAAGGCACTAGAAAGGAGCCTCAGTGCAAGATACATCAAACCATGAGCATCAGTCAGTGGGAGTGAAGAGTTAAGTAAATGTCAGTTAAGGGAGCCACCTGTGACTGAATTTATGGAATACTATTTTATGGAATACTGCTGAGGTTTTATATACCACCTGCATTCCCATACTTAAAACCTCTGACTATCTGAAACCCAGGGTAAATAATCTTCCCAGAGTTATGTTAATATTTATTAATATTAAATAAAACTATTCTAGTTCTTTGTAGAAGAAGGTCAATACTATGATTCCCAATTTTGTATTTTATTTAGGTAACTTTGCTTTCCTTTTGCTCTATGTCTGTACCATTGCACACTTCCCTAATGTCCATCTGTCACCCATGGTCACTTTATCAGTAAACCCACATTCTAATCTGGGCTCTCAATGGCTTCTAGATGAGATGGTAAGAGGGATTAGGAAGAACTACTCCAAGCAAAAGTATATCACAAGCAAAAAAAAAATGTTTTTTCCTGAAATCAAGAACAGCAAGCTCAAATAATCTCTTTGATCTCTTTCCTCATGAGATCTTTTAAAAAGGCAAGTTTTAGAAATGCAAGAGAAGAAAGAAAAGGAGAAACCACCTTGCCAATTAGGAGGAGCCCCGGGGCTACTTGTCACTTATCTGTAAAGAAATCAAGTTTCTTAGAGAAAAACTGAGTGAGGAAAAGCCAGATGTAATACCACATGTATTCATTCATGGGACTATCTATCTATCTATCTATCTATCTATCTATCTATCTATCTATCTATCTATCTATCTATCATCTCTCTTTTTCTCTCTCTAATCAATCTCTACTGCTGAGACATTTATTTGTTTGTTTGTTTTTCACCCATTGCCACACCCCTGTCCCCTTTGGCAACCATCACCTTGTTCTCCATATCTATGTTTCTGTTGTGTTTTGTTTATTCATTTGTTTTACTTACTTTTTAGATTCTGCGTATAAGTAAAATCATACGGTATTTGTCTTTGTCTAACGTATTATGCTTAATATAATATCATCTAGGTTCATCCATGTCATCATAAATGGTAGGTTCATTCTTTTTTATTGCTGAGTAACATTTCATTGTATATGTATACTGCATCTTCTTTATGCATTTATCTATTGATAGGCATCTAGGTTGTTTCTATATCTTGGCTATTGTAAGTAATGTTGCATCATGGAAATTTAAATAGTGCTTCTCAAAGAAAGGGTGAGACGTGCGTTTTCGGGCCAGGTAGGAGGTTGGAAGCCAGAGAGCTAGGACCCTGTACCAGTTGTCTCAGGCTGTGACATAAACTGAAAAATGTTGAGATGATAGTGTATAATGCTTTCTACTTGTCACATTAGAAACTCCAGCCCCAAGCATTATTGCCTACTTTTGTTTTTATCACTTGTCCTCTTTTGAGGTGAAGTGAAGCAAGAACACCTTGAGTTCCCTAAGTATGCAGCCAATAGTATCCTGTATTTTGTCCTCCTCCTTTTGTCCCAGATGGACTTAACACTCAAGCCTTGGAATGTTGCTGTTCTATTCCAGGGAGATTGCAGGGTACTGAAAATGCCTCAACTGTACATAATCCTTACCGTGGCTCCCTTGCATCACCTAGAGATTGGCCATTTGGCCTCCTTGAGGACTACAGTTTTCTCCCAGAAACTTTTGAAATAGGAAGGGACAGTACCTTAACTGAGACGACATATGACAACTCTGAAAACTACACGTAGTTGAATGAGAGTTTAGAGTAATCTGACTCAAAGACATTTTTTATATTTGGCCAGCTCTTTTATTAAATAAATACTGAATTCGAAGGTCTTTAGGCCAGACATGCGTACTCTAATTTGCAAAAAGCAACTTCTTCCCCCAGATTCTATCATTCCTTATTTTATTTCCTTTTCTCCTCATCCCCCAGTGTACCTTATATACATATATTTGTACAACTTCTCTCTTCTTTACAAGTATTTGGGCTTGCTACTTCCTATTGCCGTCTGCAATAGGCAAATCAGTCTCCTTCTGTTCCTTGCCTTATTTTAAATTGTGTTCAGCTATACAGAGCCCAACAAATTTTACCACACTGTAATAAAATAATATCACCTAGCATTCATATAGCACTTATGTGCCAGACACAATTCCATGTTTTCTGCATACATCAGATCGCTTAATCCTCACAACAAATTTATGGGTAGATACAATTATTTTTCCTATTTTAAAGAAAAAGAAAGAAGTTAAGAGACTTGCTCAAGGTGGAGATGGTATTAGAACTTAGATAATCTAGCTTCAAAATCCATCTCTTAACCACTATGGTATGCAATGAGCCCTTGATGCCTGCAGTCATTTTCTGTGTGTACCATATACATTTTAGTAATACAAATCTCTTCCCAGCCCAGTATCAAGCCAATTCCTTACTCCTACAGAGAAGTCAGAGGTCTAAGATAGGATCCAGTGTCTCAGGTCCCTTGCATGCCTCCCTCCTGCTTGCCTGCACCCATGCACATTTTCTTTTTTTTTCTCCTTTTTTTCAGGTTTTAAAACTTTTAATTTGCATATTAAAAAATTGTGCATTCTAATAATTAAAATCACTTCAACAACAACAACAACAACAAAAATGGCACTCTGATTAAACTGCATTTTACAGGCTTCAGGACACCTTGCACCAGCTTGGTTTTCACTCTAGATTTCACTGTCGTCCCACCCAGCATCTGCCTTCACCAACATGCAAGTCCTTTTCCTTCCCTGCCAGCCACAGGCAGGTAGGAGAGGCAGGTGTGGACTTCATTGTCAGTTCTTGGATCTGAAAAGAGGGCAGCACAATCATTTACACTCGATCCAACCTCTTTGCATCTTATACGGTTAAACAGCTAAAAGAAGTAAAATAAGACAATGCTTGTGGAATGTACAGTGCATATTGGCGGTGCGTGCCTCATTATGGTTCGCCTACTTGCTTCTCCTGTTGAATTATTTCTTTTGATGGCAGTGAATTCTTTTCTTGTGTTTCTGTCTTCAATTCTGACTTATCAAATTTCTCAATCATAGCTATTGGGTTTGTCAGACATGGTTACAGAGCAAGCGGAGTGAGACGGCGAGAAGGAGTGAGTTCGATCTGCTCAGTGGTAGTTACAGAGTCGCACATTTTCTTTTTAATACATGCATTCTCATACAGGGGACTGATTCAGGGGCCTCATTGTAGCCAGAGGCTTCTCCTCTGAAGCTGTATCCTGGGCCATCTTCCACTAAATCTGAGGTAAAGGTTTTAGCATTTCCAAAATTCAGTTAATCCAGTCCAAAAACCCTCATCAAACATACTTAGCCTAAGTTCCAGAGGGTTAACAGGCACATGAGCTATCATAGCAGCTGCTCTCACCCACAAAATTTAGAGAAACAGAATATCCTAGAATCAAACATAATCAATGCAGCACTGTACACCCTACATCAGTATTTCTAAGTATGGTCAGAAGACCTCTTGTATCACAATCTTCTAGGGAACTGTTTGAAAATACAAATTTATTGTTTGCCTCCCAAATACAGTAGTTTGAATCTTGCTGGGAAGGTAGGAGCAAGAATGGCATTTCCTTATGATCCCCAGATGATTTCCAAACATACTAAATTTAGAACCATTGGTTAAGTACTAATTCCTTTATATTTAGCACATATATAAAAGGAATAATGGCCCCAGAACCAATATACTCTATGTTCTAGATCAGCATTATCTAGTGGAAAAATAATGCAAGCCATATATGTAATTTTGAATTTTCTAGTAGTTACATTAAAGAAGAATAAAGAGAAAAAAATGGCATAGATGATAGAGGCTCTGTTCATCCCTCTGACAACCAAATCAAAGTTGTGATGAAAACAAGAAGCAGCAGCAAGGAAAAATCGCCTGGGATGAACAAGCCATACGACTAGGGAGAAATCAAAGAAATCACCCTGCAATGGCAGAAGGTAGAACGGGGCAAAGATGTGGGGCTGCCGGGTCTCAAGCGGCTGGTCGAGAGGGAGGTGGTGTCAGGGGCAGGGGCAGAGGCCGAAGCCTCTTAACGGGGCTGCCTCCGTGATCGGATTTTCATGGTGATGGACCTGCTCGCTCTGAGCACCAGGGCCGATTCAGCTGCCCACAGGGGGCACCAGGGACTTACAGGGAGACATTGTTGGAGTGAGGGCCTTGGCGAGATTCACTCTGTACAGAAGTGCCAGCGGTATCCACCGTTCCCTGTTGAGCCCTCCCCTCCCAGTGAGCAGACACAGCACTGCCATAGCCCTGACATCATCAAACTGGATAATAGATGTCACTCTCTCCAGAGGATTCACTGAAATCTCACTGCCCCCAAATCACGGCTCCACCAAGCTACATCCAGGTATATCCTCAGCGAGTCACGGGCTCCTCGTTGTGATACTGGAGGAGGCAACTGGCCTTGGTTTCTTGTGTAAGCTTTTGAGGCAACTATAAGCACAGCATCTGTGGATTGCTTGCTGAATCTTAACAGGTGGCTCCAGAGGGGTAGAGGCTTGGGCTAATTTGGCCTGCAGCTGAACCCCTTTCAGGACTGTGCCACTGGACACCGACTTCACAAATCCACACTAATAAGACTGGGAAACTTAAGAGCTTTGCTTAGTACATAAAAACACATAGAAAGGCAGCCAAAATGGGAAGACAAAGAAACAGAAACCACATGAGAGAACAGAACAGAGATCCAGATATAATGGAATCAAGTAATCTAACAGATGCAGAGTTTAAAACGCTGGTTATAAAGATGTTCCATGAAATTTGGGAAGTGTAGATAAGTTCAGTGAGGACTTCAACAAAGAGATAAAAAACATAAAAATGGAAATAGAAATTATAAAAGGGAACCAGTCTGAAATGAAAAACACAGTATCTGAGATGAGAAGTACATTAAATGGAATAAATAAAGGAATAAACAAAGTGAATAAAAAAGAGGATCAAATGGCCTATCTAGAGGACAGGAAAGCTAAGGACACTCAAGCAGAATGGCAGGAAAAATATGCCAAGAATATAAAAATAATTTAAGAAGAATATGGAACACTATTAAGGCTCTAAATATTTGTCTGATTAGCATAGCTGAAGAAAATCAAGATGCTGAACAGGTGTTTGAAGAAATAATGATAGAAAGCTTCCCTAATCTGGTGAAGGAAATGGACATAAAACGCCAGGAAGCTCAGAGAATTCCAAAAATCAAGGAATCCACACCGAGACACATCATAATTAAAATGCCAAAGGTTAAATACAAAGAAAGAATATTAAAAGCAGCAAGAGAAAAGTAGATAGTTACTTATAAGGGAAAACCCATAAGACTGGCAGTAGATTTCTCAGAAGAAACTATGTAGGACAGAAGGGCTTGACAAAAAAAATCAACAGGATGAAGACCTAGGATCTACAACCAAGAATAATTTATCCAGCAAAGCTATCATTTAGAGTTGAAGGACAGATAAAGAGCTTCCTAGACAAAAATAAGCTAAAGGAATATATCACCACCAAGCCAGTATTACAGGAAATGTTAGAGGGACTTCTTTAAGAAGAAAAATCGTGTATCAAAAACAGGAATAAAGAATGGTAACAGCTGCACTTCTATCAATAAATACGTTAAATGGAAAAGAATTAAGTGCTCCAACCAAAAGATAGAATGGCTGAAAGGATAAGAAAACAAGACCCCTACATATGAGAAGGAAGGCGATGGAGAAAGATATTGCTTTGATGGACCTAGAAGGGATTTAAATCAGACAGAGAAAGATAAACTCTATATGATTTCACTTATATGCAGAATCTAAGGAATAAAAAGAAGAAACTAATCAAAAACAGACTCACAAATATAGTGGACAATTTGGTGTCAGACAGAGGGGAGGGATGTTTGAGGGGCTGGGAGAATGGGGTGAAGGGTTAAAGAAGTACAAATTAGTAGCTGATGGATGATCAAGGAGCTGGGGAGCATGGCCTAGGGAATACAGTTAATATGAATACGTTGGCTAGGTGGAAGGTCAGGCAGATTGAAGCAAGCAGGTCTAAATTCACATTGTTGTTACCAGCCACAGGTCAAAAGAGCATAGATATTTTCTGGAGTAAGGGAATAGACAGAAGAATGAAATGAATTGAAATGAAATGAAATGAAATGAAATGAAATGAAGTGAAATGATAAATACAAGCTATTTGTTTCCAAGCTCACCAAGAAACCATTTAATTTCTGTCAGTTATTCAGGGTTCACTTCCACTGACTGCAAGGTTTGTACCTCCATGATATAGGCTTTCCTGAGATTCTCCTCATTTTTTTTTTCTGAATTATTTCTGCTGTTCCCTTATGTTCCTATTATTTTGGTCCCACAATCCTGAATTGAGGGTGGCACTGCTCAATAACATAGACCCCACTCTGTGAGCTGCTTCTCCCAGCAGAACTACAGCCTCGTTCGTTTATACTGCTGCTCTAAGTTCTTTCTACTACTGTATACACGGGGGCTCATTATGAAGTGTATTTTCTTTGCCATGTCTCATTCCCAAATCTTACCTTTTGTGAGCTTTGAAATCACATAGCCTTGGCTAAACTTTTCCTTCTAATAGTGGTGCAAACATTTTTCTGTCACCTGTTTTCCTGTTCCATTAGGAACTTGCTCTATTTTCTCTGGAGTTACATATTGCTCCTTCTGCCCTGGCTGAAGAATAGGATGAAGTGAAAATAGATGCTGGGGTGGAGAAGATGAAGCAGTCCTACAATGTGACTGGTGCTGCGAAGCCAGAAGTTTGCATACTAAGGCTCTGCCTTGTGGTCAGCTTGATATCCTAGAGTTAAATTTTGTTTTCATGAAGTCCGTGGTCCACTTACCTGATCCTGTCCTGGTTCAAAAACCTTGCTCTTCTTGTGGAGATTTACCCATAAATAGTGCAACAGCCCTTCAAGTTTAAGGTTCTGGAGTGATCTTACCTTCCAGATGTTAGCTATGTGCTCACTTTGGTCAGTTTAACTACACCAGATATTGGTTATTGGGGTCCCAAATTCTGAAATATAGGTTATTAGGTTGGGCTTCAGCACCCTACCCTAATGCAGTTTACTTGTGATTCAGTCAGGGTCCTGTGAACCCACAAGGATTTCTTGTGCCTAATTTAGAGGCAGACTGAGAGACCACTCTCCAAGATCTGCACCCTAAACTTGAACTTCAAAATTGTACTGCTTGAATGGAGTGAGGGGCAAGAAAACAAGAATAGAAAGAAATACGAAACAAAGAAACAAAAGGCATTTCTTTCAGAGGCCTAAACTTGAGCTGGTATAAACCCAATCTCCTAAGCCTTCTTAGGGCTATAGTCGTGTTGTTGCAATTTGGGAAATGACAACTGTATCAGAAGCACTTTTCCAATCACTATGTCTACCTTACATCAACCACATTGGAGGTTGACACTCCAAAAATGCTGACTCAAAGAACATTAGGTCACTGATCATCACTCCAAAAGTGTCCCCTAACAAAGAAAAACAGTGAGAAATCGGGAGATATCTAGGATAATTTCTGGATATCCTGCTAGATGGTGGTGCCAACATCCAAGACAAAATATATAAAATAGAAAGCCATTCTGTGGAAGAATATGACGTGAGTTCGGTTTCAGTTTGTTGTGTTTGAATTGTCTGTGATATCCAAGGGTAAATGTCTAGTAGGCAGTTGGATATACTAATTTGAAACTCAAGTTACAGAGTTCTGGAGTAGAGATAAAGATTTGTGAGGCAGTAGAAAGAAGGTAGTTAGTAGTCGAAAGCTCAAGATGATCTTTAAATCTTCTGCAGCCCTATTACTCTATTACTACTGCTTTTCAAGTTGCAAATAACAATTTTAATTTTTGCCTACCAATTTAAAATATGATGTTAAAATTGGGCAGAGAGAATGTCACTTACCTTTTATATCTTCTGTGATATAATGCACTGATTCCATAAATTAATTGTTTTATGTAAAGATTTTCTTTTGAAGGGTATTAATTGGTGCAGAAAAGGAAAGGGAAGTAGAGTGTTTTTATGATGATTCTAATGTACAGTTCCTCATCAGCTCCTTTCACTCTAAGGCTGATTTTATATTTTGACTTTTGGTGTCTTTGTTTAGGAATATTTCCCATAATGGAATTGAAAACATTTATCACAATATTTTAAATGCTTCTTAAAAAATTAAAATTTCTAGGCCCCTTCCACGCCTATCATAAACCTACCAATATGATATATTATAATATCTCACATGAATATTTAAGAATCTCCAGCCTGATAACTATGATTCCACTGAAGATAACTATAATCCTTGAAGCTATTCTCAAACTTTAGTGTGTACATCAGTCGCTTGGATGCTTGTTAAGAATACAGATTCAACAGGTCTAGGAAAAGACCAGGAGATTTGCATTTTTAAAAACACTCCATAACTGTGATCACCTGATCACACTTTAAGAAATAATATTAAGTGTTTGGCTCTCTGAGAGACCGGGATAGGTGTAGAACAGGGTTTCTTAACCTGAGATCTGAATACTCCCAAGGAGCCCATGGATAAAATCTAGAGAGTCTACAAACTTGGATAGGAACAAACAAATACATCTTCATTTTTAGTAGCTTCTAATTAAATCAGCATTTACAAAATTATAAATCTTGTCAACAAGCCACAGAAATAAGAGCAGTTTCTCTAACCATATCACCAATAAAAACAGATATTTTCATATTGCATTAGAGTTGTTAATATCTTGAAATGTTTACAACCATCACTACTTTGAAATGATGGTAGTTATTAGACTATAATTAGATCTATTTAATTTAATAAAGAAGCACCCATAATACTCTAAAATTAAGTTTTAAAAAACATTTTGATAACTGTTTCTTAAAAAAACCGGTTTCTTTCATAATCCTGTATATTTTTAATGCATTTAAAAATTATTATGAGAAGTGATCTGTGGCACCACTAAAATATTAAAAAAGTTTCATGGCACACACACAAAAAATTAAGAACATTAATGTAGAGAAGAATAGTCCCCTTACTGAGACATTGTAGAGGTGTATTACTTCATTCTATGAAGAAAAAAATATATACTAATACTTATGTATCAAAAGAGATTCTTGTCCCAGTTCCCATTTCTCATTCCTGACTAAATTTTCTCTCTTCAGTATTTCTTCTCATGGACTACACATCTCTGATTGTTTATTACCCCTCAACGGTTGAATGGCTCTATTTCCATCAGGATAACAGCTTTTAATCACAGATCTTAAGCCTATTATGAATATTAATTAATGCCTGACATCTCTTAATGCAGTAGATAAAAACTATTATTATTTTATAGATGGGAAAATCAGGTCTAGACAAGTTCAGCGATTTGTTCTTAGGCCACCCAAGGAATGGTGGCTTATTTCCAGAATTAATGCTTATTCCCTTCATATGCAAACAAATTTTTTGATTCACCATATACCAATCTATTGCAAAACAACCTATTTTGCACAACATCTCATTGATGTAGGTATGGAAATAATTTTTCTTAAGGTAGAAACATTTGACGGTATCAGTATTTATACTACTACAATACCAATAATTTATTTGCTGGATTGTTCTCTGAAAAGGTAATAAATGTCCTGGTTGAAGAGAAAAAGTACCAAACCAAAATAAACCATTAGAAACCACTATCCATTTTGAAATAAAGTTATTAGTTTCCTGTCTTATTTAGAAACTTTATCCAGTAAGAGAGTCAAAGAACAAAACTAACATTATTCATCAAAGTGTGTCAATCTAACTTTGCTCTTAAGATACCACACACACACACACACACACACACACACACACACACACACAGTCAGTAAGAGCTTTTGTTTTTTTGTGGTCAATTTGTTTCTTATGGATTCATGTTGCTTTAATCAATAGTATTCATGTGTCTGACCTTAAGCTAGCTTTTTTTTCCGTTAATCCAGTTGACTTGAGAGGATAGTATGAACATTTTGAAAACCTTTCTGAGTTGTTTTTTAAAATGGTATTGACTTTTATATTGCTTTGCTAAATTTCTACTGGCCTGGTGAGGAAGGGAAACAGAAAGAACACATGAGCAAAAATAAAGGGCACAAATGAATAAATAAATAAATAATTGCAGGAGAAGGGATAGCTTCTCCTTATAGAAAAATTCCAATTATTATATGGAGGGGAAATTTCAATCTGAAATTATTTCAAAATTAAAATTTAAAGAATCAAGGGGGAATTTGTTGTGACTTTAAAAATATAACTCTCCATTTATGATGGGAAAGAAAGAATTTGATGGCCTGGAAATATCTAGATAATATATTTTTCCAACTCAGTCAATAATTCTTTGCCTAGGCATATAGTTTTAGAACTTTACCTCTTTCAAATGCTTAGAAGATTATAGCCTTTTTCTATATGCAATACTCTATTTATTCCTCATATAACATAGATACTCAAAAAATATTTGTGTGAAATGAGAATAATGATTGCTGTCCTGCCCATCTTGCTTTTCCCTGCTGAATTTACAAGGTTGTCATAAAGCATAACATAAGATAAAGGAAGTGAAAAATATTTTGTAAGTTGTAAACATCATACAGGAGTAAGGTGTTATATTTTGATTATTGATAGGGGATTGTCTAAGGTATTTTTTAAAATTTACATATGCATCGAATCAGTTTCTCCTTTTACTTTCCACTTTTTTTTTTAAACCAGGCTTAAGATGTCAAAATTGCCCTTGAAAATGAGG
This sequence comes from Pteropus vampyrus, assembly GCF_000151845.1. Lineage (NCBI taxonomy): Eukaryota > Metazoa > Chordata > Mammalia > Chiroptera > Pteropodidae > Pteropus > Pteropus vampyrus. The sequence continues at coordinate 15,507,803 of NW_011888792.1, forward strand.
ACTAAAAGAGAAGAGATGGGTATCAGTTACCAAAACTCTAGGTAGTCATCTTAAACCATGCCCCTTCACCTTTGTCCCTCATTTTTCTTCTTCTCTATGCCATTTGAAATTATAGACAAATAAAGATAAGATTTTAAAGTAGGATAGGTCCATTTTCAAATAACACTATACCACTTCTTGGCTAATTTGAGTTATCTTATAATAACAAAATAATCTGAATTCTTTTCTCTTGTTCCTAGTATTATTGTTATCATTTATTTCAATTATGTATTAATCATACATAAGCATATGTATACATAAGACATATAGATAAGCATATATAATCAAATATATTGTTACTATTATTATCTTGAGCAAACTGTTAACTGTTTGATCAATTAAGAATAAGAAAAATAAGAGTTTTAATTTCACCTCCACTTATTCCATATTTATTCATCCTTTCTCGATGTTGGCCTGAGTTTCTGACCTATATTATTTTTATTTTCTCTAAAGAACTTCATTTAATATTTCTTGCAAAGTAGGTCTACTGGGATTGCATTTCTCCATTTTTTATTTGCCTGAGAAATATTTTACTTCTTCTTGACTTTTGAACGATAATTTCTCAGAGTATACAATTCTAGATTGGTGTTTTTTCTTTAAACACTTTAAATATTTCACTCCACTGTCTTCTTACTTGCTCGGTTTCTGAGAAGTTGAATGTAATTCTTATCTTTGTTCCTCTATAGGTAAGATCTTTTTCTGCTCTGGTTTCTTTCAGGATTTTTTCTTTATTTTTGATTTTCTATACTTTGAAGATGATATTTCTCAGTGTAGTTTGTTGTTGTTGCTGTTCTTGTTTCTTCTTCCATTTATCTTGCTTGGTATTCTCTTAGCTTCCTGGATCTATGGTTTGGATCTGACTTTAATTTGGGGACATTACCAGTCACTATTGTTTCAAATATTTCTTCTGTTTCTTTCTCTCTTCTCTTGGTATTCTCATTATACATATGTTACACGTTTCGTAGTTGTCCCATAGACCTTGAATATTCTGGTTTTTTTTTCCCCCCCTCCAGTCTTTGTTCTCTTTGCTCTTCTGTTTTTAGGGATTCTGTTGATATTTCCTCTGGCTGGGAGATTTTTTTCCTCAGCCATGTCCAGTCTACTAATAAGTTCATCAAAGGCATTCTTCATTTCTGTTACAGTGATTTTTTTAGCTCTAGCATTTTTTTGATTCTTAGGGTTTCCATCTCTGTTCATATTATCCATCTTTTCTTGCATGTTGTTTACTTTATCTATTAGAGCTTTTAGTATATTGACCAGAGTTGTTTTAAATTCTGATAGTTCTGATAATTCTCACATCCCTTCCATGTTCGCTCTGTCTCTTAAAATTGTTTTTTTGCCTTTTTACGTCAATAATTTTTTCTTGATAGCTGGACATGGTGTACTGGGTAAAAGGAATTGCTGTAAATAGGCCTTTAGTGATGTGATAAGGTGTGGAAGAGGGGAAGCATTTTAGTCCTCAGGTCTAGATCAGGGTTCAATCACTTAGTGAGCCTGTGCCTCTGGACTTCAGGAGTGTTTCTCAGGTTTTTTATTTTTTTGCTCCTTGGGTGGGACAGGATGGCTAAAGTGGGCTAAAGTTGGGTATTTCTCTTCCCCTAGGTCATTTAGGTTCTGATAATACCCCAGCAGGTTGGGCTTCAGTTAACTAGTTTCCCTTGAGGGTAGGCCTTGATGAAAAAGAGCATTTTGGAGTATTTAAAAATGGTTTCTTCTCCCATCCCCCTTCCAGAAGCACAAGAGAATTTTTGTCAGATATTTACTCTGATAACTTGTAACCGGTTGAGTTCTTAGAGGTAAATCTCACAGTATAGTGGGGGACCCATCTAGAATTGGATCACTCTGGAGTTTTTAACTCTCAGAGTTGTCTACACTGAGCCTCCAGCAATTTGTCCATTACAGTTCAGGCTTTCCTACTCTGGCACTGGTTCCCAAGCTTTGGCTTTGGTAAGCTGCTGCACCATATATTCACCTGTCTATCCATCTATTCAGGGGGGCAGCAGTTTGCTCTGTGTCCTCCCTTCTCTTACAGTTCCAAGAAGACTTGTTGATTTTTCAGTCTGTTTAGGTTTGTACTTTTTAATAGAATTGTTAAAAAAAAAAAAAAAAAAAAGAGGCCAACATGGAGTCACTTTTGCTAAACTGCATCAACAAACCAAAATTTAATAACTAACCTAATTTTAATTTCAGGCTCCCTCATGGAGTGGAATTTTAAATCAATCAGTCTAGAATTTCCTGATCAATGCTAGTGAGGTAACCTGGATGATAAAACCTCTGCCATTCCTTTTTCCCCAAAGAAGAGGACCTGTTCTAAAATAATCCTTTCTTTCCTTTTACTAATAACTTCCTTGCTACAGCCTTCTGCCTATAAAAGCCTTCCATTTTGTACAACTCCTCAGAGCAATCTTCTAGTTGCCGGATAGGATGCTGCCCTATTTTCTTAATAAATCCAATTAGATCTCTGAAATTACCCAGCTGAATTTTTATTTTTTAACATGATAGAGTGGCAAGTTATAAGCCCCCTTCACGTGGAACTAGAAACTGGAAGTCAAAACATGTAACATTTTTCAAAGCCGAGCAAGATAAAGATCGAGAAAAGAGTTGGGTTTCTTGATGTATGCCATTGGTTCCAATGGAGCAGTTTCAGTGAAGTGGAGCTCATTAAATCCAAACTGCCTTATGTTTAACAAGAAGTGAGGTGAGTAAATGTCAACACGTCGTATAGATAACTTTCTCAGAAGTTTATCTATAAAGAGGAAAAGGGGATTAGCTGGATGAGAATGTGAGTCTATAAAATTTTAATTTTTTTACGTGCGACCAGTTAGAACTAAAACTAATAAAAATGTGCAAGACTTCTAATGAGAAAATTACAGAATTTAGTATAAGATATAAAATATCCAAATAAGGAGATATATCATCTTGATTGATGGGATAACTTAATGTTATAAAAATTCTAATAATCCCTGAACTATTTTATAAATCCAAACAATCTCAATAAAAATGCTAATAGATTTTTTTTTTGGTGGATTTTGACAAATGAATTCCAAGGTTCATTAGGACAAGTAAATGTATAAAAATGCCAAAATAATCTTTGAAGATATTGGGAATTGCTTCATCAGCTTTCAGGACACATTATAAAGCGGTATTAATAGAAACAGTTTGGTACTGTTATAGAAATAGATATCCAAAATTGAAATATGAGTGATGTTCCTTTGAAGAAGAAAGCTACAACTCTGCCAATAGAGTGTACTATAAATCTTCCTCTGCCTTTCTGAAAGTGACCATTTACCAAGGTATCTGTGCACTGGAAAGAGGAAAACATTTAAATTTTTTTGGAATTACTAAAATAGGTTTGGAATTGATGCTAATTCCTGAGAATCCCAAATGATCTTTGGTCAAATAGTAGAAGAGAGGACTTATGGAGACTACATGATAAATGGAGCTTTGGTTTGATTCCTTCTGACAGTGGGGTCACATGTACAGCCCTATAGTAATTCTCTTTGTACCTGAATTTATAGTTCTCAAGAACACATTTGCAAACCAACAGACTCTCCACGCTGGCTCCCTGGCCTATGGAAGGAGGGCTTATATGATAGGAAGGGCCAAATGGAAACCATTGGGATTGATCTGCTCAACCAAAATATAAAAGCAAAAGCAACACTGCTTTTCTAAGGAGATCCACAGAGATTAACGTCACCATAAACATCCTGAGGGGTGCAAGAGTATTGTCTTGGCCTACACGCATGGTAGTGGGATTGTGGAGAGTGGTAGACGGTTTTCATAAACTTAATCAGATGATGAGTCTAAATGCTGCTACTTTTATAGATGTAGTCTTCTCACTGGAGCAAACAACACACTCTTTGATGACTGATATGCAGCTATTGCTCTGGCAAATGTTTTATTGTCCCTACATCAACCAAGAAGCAATTTGCTTTCACATATTCACATCAACAAAACATATTCACTGTTGCTTTCAGCTCTAGAGCTCTAGACTACCTAATCTAGGAAATCATGCTAATAGAGATGTTGGGCAGGAAGTAGCAAATACCCTGGAAGCTTTAGTAAGATATATATGTGCCAGAAGGTGCGAGATAAACCCCTTGAAAACTTGGTGGATTTCTAGGGCTCCGAAGGTCTGGGATATACTGAGATGGCTACTTCAAAGAAAGAGTTAAGTTGATATATCTTCTACTTACTAACTTTAAAAAAGACATCTAATGCTTAGTGGGCCTCTTAGGGTTCTGTAGCCAATACATGCCTCATCTGAGTGATTTACTTTGCACATTTATTGAGTTTCCTAAGGCTACTGTAACAAGTACTAAACACAATAGAAATTTATTGTCCCAGCTAGAAATCCGAAATCAGGGTGTTGGCAGGGCCATGCTCCCTCTGAAACTTCTCAGGGAACATTTTATTGCTTCTTCCTAGCTTCTTGTTGTTAGCCAGCAATTTTTGGTGTTCTTTTGCTTGTCGATACATCACTCAAATCTCCCATCTTCACATGGCATTCTCCCTATATCTTCATATCATCTTCCTTCTGTTCATGTCCATCTCTGTGTCCAAAGGTCCCTGCTTTATAAAGAGACCAGTCATGTTGGATTAGGGCCCATCTTAATGATTTCGTTTTAACTTAGTTGTCTCTGTAAAAACTCTATTTCCAAATTAGGCCACATTTTGAGGTACTGGAGGTCAGGACTTCGACATATCTTTTTGGGAGGCTACAATTGAACTCATGACAGCAGCTTAATGGAACAGTAGCTTGGGAGTAATGTAGTAAGTTTGGAGAGAGCTGCCAGACCATGAATACTAGGCTGAGCAAAAAATTTATTTTTCCAAATAGGTGATGAAGAGCCACTGAAAATGTTGAAGAAGTGGGACTGAACTCATGTATCTTCCACACTTTCTCACTGTCAGGGTGTCTCTGAAATGTCAGGAAAACTTAATTTGTCTTTTGGTTGTTTATTTATTCATTCATTCATTCATTCATTCATTTATTTATCGTAATGAAACTATAGCATCTCTCTTATGTAAGTAAGATATAAGTGATACGTGGCAGGTAGAAGGCAAATAGTGTCAGATAGAGAAGGAGCAGCAGCCTTGGATGGTGGAGGGAAGCTCTGTCCCTAAGAGAGGTCTGGAGAAGCTCTAGGCTGAATCCATGCAAAGCAAAACAAAACAAAACAAAACAAATGGGGCATGGAGAAATCTGCAATGTTTTCTGTATAAAATGTGCCAAAATTTCTGTAAACTGGAAAGTCTATTCAAAATTTGCACTGTTGACACTGTCCAGTGACTATAACTGTGGTGATTCATCACATAAAACCTTTAATGAGTTTAATTTTCACAGTCTACATGTTGGATAATTGTCCTTGACATACGGCTTTATTTGACATCATTCTCATTGAAAAACAACTTTATTTTTGAAAAACTTCACTTTGTAAAAATTATCTATAGCCATTTTGCATTAAATCAGAGTGAAATCTCTCATCAAAATATTAAATGTCTTGTTAAAGATTTAATCAGTGCAAATCTAACTTAATTATATTCTCAGATTTTGAATTCTGGGTGCAAGTTCGCACTGGAGTTAGTTGAGGTACAGAGTCGAGTTTTTAGAGAGGCTTAACTGTTCTCCCACATGGAATATAAACAATCAGGATTCCAACCTTTTACACTTCTCTCTGAAGCAGTCACGATAAGTTGGCTTTTGAAAGTCAACTAATCTTATAACTAAAACTAGTTTAAATGAATATTGTATAAATGTTTAGGCATTGGAAAAATGCCTTCTTTTGGCCTCAAAAATTTCAGATTATTTATCAGAAAAGTCACAAGATATTGGCAGAAATAGGCAATGAGCAAAATATTTAACTGTAGTTCATTGCCGAGCTCTTATAAAAGTAGGGAAACTGCTGGACATGTTCTTATTCTTTGCCCTCATTTCCTTGTAATAACTTTATTGCAAGAAAGAAAGACTTATTTAGGTACATATTTATTTGGCAGTCTGTCAGTAGTGGGAAATCTGTATGAGTGATGATTTGTTCTGATTCATATTTACTTTCAAGTTTTAATTGAGCCTGAATCTAACTTTTCTCTCCTACCTTCCTCCATCCTTCTCTTGAGCAGAAAGCATAAAGATAGTGTTACCATTTTTTTAAAAAACTTCAAACAGACCATTTCAAATTCATGAAGAGAATAGAAAAATGACAGATCAGCATTGAAGAGGTTAATACATGGTAAAAACGCCAAGGAGGGGCGACTCAAGTTCAGGCTAGATGTACTTCCCTAAATTGTTCTGTAGAAAAAGGACCCAGCGAACATCAGAGAATTCTTAATAGTCAGATTTATCTATGGCAATCTAAATATTTTCTAGATGGGCTTGGTTGATCTAGGACCTGATCTGTTATATGGTTCCAATCTAAAGAAGATCTAGCCTCCTCTTAAACTGCGGTACTTTCCTCCTTAAGCAGCAGAGTAGTTGTTAAGAAAATCAAAGCCAAAGAGATATTTTCTCTCACTGTGAGTTAAAAAGGAAAGAATAAGGTATCCCCTTTCCCTGATCAAGAGAGGAGTAGCCAGCAATTTGTTTCTAAAGGACTGAGCTAGAACTCCTCTTCCTGCCTCTACTTTGTCAGGAGGAAAGTAAACTGAATCATGGCCAAAGTTCCCTGAGCCCGTAATTGCCGTGAATAGAGTGGCTTCATCATTAGACGGACATCATGATAGAATGCAGACCAGAGTCCTTCTCCAGTTATCAGGGCAGCATCAACCCACCCCAGGAAGGATTTCCTCTCCTACACCCCATGATAACTAATATCTGCTAATTTTACTTCTCTTATGAGTGTGGGCATGACTCCTAATTTAATTCGATTTAGGGAAACAAAGCAATGTACTATTTCCAGCACTTGGATATCTAGAAGACATTGCCTTCTAGAAGGCCATGGCCAGGGCTGTTGTAAGATAAGATTCACATCCTGAGCAGTCCCCAAGATTTTCAAAGTAACCCTTGAATATTTGTGCCAGAGGCATAAAGTTATTCAATGTTGGATTCACTTTGTGCGAATAGCCTGATAATAGATTCTAGGAAGATGGGTGTTCATTCAGAAGAATTTAAAATTTGTTTTTCATGAACTATGTTAACATACCTTTTTTCTATATTCACCTATTTTACTTTCTCTTTTATCCGTTTATTTTCTTGCTCCACTTGTTTTGTCTTTTTATTAATAATCTATCTCTAGACCCGTGGGAAACTCAAATATCTAAAGCTAGGAAAGTAATACAAATTAGTAAATGGAGATGTATTGAAAGATGATAAATGGTAGCTGGTTCTTGACTTCAGTGTCAGGGGAGAATATGGAGTTGGTGGAGGTGAGCAGGGGGCACAATATTGAGTACAGATGCTCTATCTAAGGAGAGTAGTCACCATTCAGCTATTAACCATGTGGGAATGTGGTCCAGAGTTGCCAGATTTATATTTTTTAAAGAGAAATTAGAAATCCTGCTTCTTTTTTTTTCCTTCATGAAATGCCCTACATTTTAAAATGTTAGCTATTCAAATAAAAACAATAGAGACACCGTATTCTGTCTACAGATCAGCAAAGGTCAGATAATGTGGTATGAGGAAATAGAGGCTCTCATACATTACTCGTAGGAACATGAGTTGAGAATACTGCTGCAGAGGGCATTTTGGTAATGCCTGTCAAAATTAAATATATACAAATGCACATCGTCTTTAACTCAGCAATTCTACTGCTAGGAATTGATTCTACTTGCATACTTGCAAAATAATATGTGCATAAGGATATGTATGATAGCACTTATCCAATAGTAAAATATTGGAAACATCCTAACTGTACATCAAAAGGGACTTGGTTCAATAAGTTATGGTACATGAATACAATGAAATGCTATGTAGCCATTAAGATGAATAAGACAGCTTATATGTACTAACATGATATCTATTGTTAAGAAAAGCAAGATATAGAATATGCAGTTTATATTATAGGCTGCCATTTGTCTTTTAAATTTTTAAAATAATATGTATATGCTTTATCTTAAAGAATGCATATTATATATAATACATACATATGTACTATATATATTATATAATGCATATGTATCTATTATATTTTACATGTTTAAAAATCTGTGGAAAAATATAAAAAACTGAAAATAAGGCTTTTCTCTGTGATGTCCCCATCTCTGGGTAGTTGAGAGCACCCTGTTGTTACTTTTTAAGGCTTGCTTCATGTGCATGTATAATTTATTTGAAAAAATAGCAAAAGAAATATGGGCTACTAAATAAAAATTTGAAAAACTCTGAGTAGACCAGCTACTAAATAAAAATTTGAAAAACTCTGAGTAGAATGGGCCACAGATTTGCACACTACCCTTGTCCTTGCTCCGTGCTCAGCTGAGCTCTTGGAAGCATTTGTCTATGCCCCCCTGTGCCAGGAGTTAGCATAGTGCCTTCCTCAAAGTAGTAAGTAAATGTTATTAAGTGACTAGATGTTCTTTTCATATTTCACTTCTCTCACTCCATTTTATTTTATTCTTGCCTTTCCTCCAATACAGCTCCAGACTAGTCTTCCTCTAGATTTCTGGTTCTGATCCATCTGCGCTTTCTTCCTGCTCCCATCCCAGAGAAGAATATGCATGCACCATTTTGAGTCTGGGCCAAACAGTGGCCTCAGCTTTCGCACCTGACAGATAGACATGGGTTTAGTTTTTGGCTGCCACTAATAGGCGGGGTAAAACTTTCCAACCTCTGAACCTTAATTTTTCCTTCTGAAAAATAGAGATTAGAGTGCCTACTTGGCAGAATTATTGTGAAACTTAAAAAATGTAACATACCAACAGTGCCTTTAAAAAGGGATCCAGTCTAGAGTTTATAACATAATAAGTGAGCAGTAACCATTAATTCATTTCCGGAATGATCAGTATTAGTTAACTCACTCTCAGTCTTAAGTGGTCACCTATCAAAATTGTTTTCGGATTTTTCCCTCACAATAGAGTGAAAATACTTAATAAAAGTGCAAAAAGCATTTAAACTTTAGCAAAAATTAAAACTTAGGCCAAAGCACAAAGCTCAAAATGAGTAGATGAACGAAAAGAATTTGCTGTAGAGGAGAGGGAACCGTGGAAGAGTCTTGTTAGGGCCTTGGAAAGAGGAAGCAGGAGTTCCCGGGAGTCCCCTCAGTCCATCTGGCTTACCTGGGAAAGGCATGTGTAGCTGTGGCACTGTGGGACTATTTAGGTTAAACATTGTTAATTAAGGCCTTGCACACTGAGGGAGAAAAAACAATATGGGCTACAAATGGCTGTGCATTAACAACACTGCCTCTAGAGAATTTCTGTAATTCTCTCAGGATTTCAGAAAGATGGAACCTGAGAATTCCAGATTTTGAGAAACTTTTCTTGCTGCCTCCCTCCCCTGCCTGCAAGCTGCTATCATTTTCATTACAGGTAAAGTCATTTAAAAATGCACATCAAAGGCAGCCCTGAGGGGAATAGAATATTCCAGAAGAGCCAGAAATGGCCTGAACTGAGTATAATCTTACTTATATACTTTGTTTAGGTGAAGAGTGCAGAAAAAAATGGAAGATGACTTTATATAAAAAGTGAATTATTTCAGCATAAATTGGCAGCCAAAGGCTACAGAGAACTAAAACTGTTCTAACAAGTTGCATTTCGGTGACTTTTCAAAACTATAGGTCTGGAATTCCCATCTTAATTCTCTGTGCCCTGCAAATGATTCTCGGTCCATATGTTGCAGAGTTGGAACACATTTCTAACAAAAACTTCCCAATTATGATTTTAGAGTACATAATTTTCTTACAAAGTGATCAGAATACTTCTTAGACCTTGCCTAGTATGTCTTTGTACCACTTAAAAAAATAATTCAGAAATAGTGTGATTTCAGTTTTCCAGATGTGAACCAAGAGATTGGATTATTGTTGCCCAGAGTCTGGATTATTTTATCTTCCAGATTCCAATGAGTGTCTTGTAGAGAGGAAGACATCAAAGTGCAGGGAGGGAATAGAAGCAATGTGCCAGAATTTACCCTGAAAGTGTTGACAGAGCTAGGATTTTTACCAGCATTTCCTGTCTCAAAAACAAATTCTCACTTTGGTCTTCAATGGCAATAAAACAGGGATCAGAAACTGCTACTGTTTGTTCAAAAGCAGAAGCTAGAATCATTTCAGAGAAAGAGATAGCAAAATTGAAACTGAAACTCTACTTCTACTTATCTGTGGCACCAGTGGAGTATATCTGTCACGGGCTTCTACAACTTTTGTTGCAGGTGAAAAGATTAACCACAGAGGTGTCTTTCACTTATGTCCTAAATCAGGACATAGCTCACTATTTTCGATAATAACCAAGTCATCTTATGGGTACCCAAAATAGTTTTAGTGGCTTTATGAAGAGTCTTGCTTCTTTTCCTTTCCACAGTATGTGTATGCATTGATATCACTTCTGAGAGCTTTAGTCTGACTTGGTAATTATACTAATTTGTACTTTTATCGAAATGCTCTATGAAATAACCCAAATCCCAGTGCAAAGAAGAGAACTTCACGGTATACGGATGTTTACTTCTCCTTTATTTTAAAAAATTCCATAAACTTCTTGAAATCCAGGATCACATTTAAGAGAACTAATTAGTGCTGCCACTCCCTTAAAGCAAACTTTTACCAAGACGTTCCATTCATTCTTTATGACTATAGTGGGCAACCCAGTATTTTAATACAATTAAAGAACTTTAGGATAGTGACAGAAAAGATAGGAAAGTAGAGGGGATTCTCATGTCACTGTAGGTGTCAGAAAGGGTGACGTGGGGGAGGTGTCATAGAGGAAACCAACAGACTAAACCTGTGAGTTACTTTCACACCTTCTTCAGCCATTCTCTTTGCCTGAAATGTCTTTTTCTTATTTTTAAGTGATCTCATTTATCAAGATTCAGTTTAAATATTACTTTCTGTCAGAAACTCTGTCCCCGAACCTGAGATTTATTGTTTCTTATTTGTGTTTCTGTGGATGCTTCTTAATGCATCACATTATAGATTTATTTTTTTTTGTAGTTTTATCCCATGGTAGACTGAGTTCTTTGAGGATATGAACACATCTTAGCAATTCTCACAATGTGCCCATTGTCTAGTATATAATAGATAATAAAAGCCTGTTGAAGGGAACTAATTTGGGATAGGAAGTTGGTAACTGAAATTAACCTAAAATGCTCCCTTTTTAAAAATTTATCCCACATATTCTTCATTTCTCTGGATATGTCTGTTACAGCTTAGATGGTACATGATCAGATAACTCATTTATTAAACCATCTTTCAAATGTCATACTCTCATTTCTAACAACGTTACACATTTGTATATTATCTTAAACTTTCAAACCTTTTTTGCATGTATTACTTTATTTAGTTCTTACAGTTCTACAAAGTTCCAGATGAGATAGCTGAAACTTAACAAGCATCAATGACTTGGACTAGAACTCAGGACTTTTGAAACCTCAGTGAAATTCAATCTAATTCAGAGCTTAATTACTTTTTAACTTTTTATTTAGAAATAGTTTCAAATATGGAAAAGTTGTAAGAATAGTGCAAAGAACACCTGTGCACTTCACCCAGATTCACCCACTGTTATCATTTTGCCACATATGATTTCTTTCTCTCTGCTGTCTCTCTGTCTGTCTTTCATTTTCTGATCATTTGTTAGTAGGTTGGAGACATCATGCTCCTTTAACCCTAAATATGTCAGTGTATATTTCTTAAGAACAAGGATATTCACTTATATACCATAGTAAAATTGTCAAAATTAGGAAATTTAACATTAATACAATACTTTAATCAATACATTAAAAGTTTGCAAAATTTTCTAATCATGTCTTTTTTGACTGATTTTTTGATTCAGGATTAAACAAGATCCCACATTATATTTAATTTTTACCTCTTTTTGTCTCTTTAATGCCAAAATTTTCCCTCACTCTTTCTTTTCATTTTGTGATATTGATATTTTGCATTTTTTTTAAATTTTTTAATATCTAGTGGGGTTAATTGTTATATAGGCAACTGATGTGCCCCAACTAATAGTATCTTGGACCTCATTTTCCTCACTTGCACTGGGAGTCTCTAAATTTCTGAGACTCCCAGTGCAAGTATTTTACTCTACATATCAGCTGGGATGCCTGTGGCAAGTAACAGACCTACCTTACATACATTGTATGACAGAAAATTAATGCCTGTGGAATAACTCTTGACCAAACAAGGACAGATTGTGGTGAATAAATGCTACCTTTTTCTATCCCTTGGATGCATAATTCTGAAGCTCATTCTACATGGCTCTTTAGAGAGTCCCAGTGGATCATGTCCTAGTTGCTCGTGGTCATGTCCAACTTGAAAATGTCCCATGTACTTCTTTCCTTTCGTCCGTGTCATTCTCCTCAGTCCCTCTATCCCTGATCCTTACAATCATTTTCCAGAGTGATTCCTTCCATATAAGTCCTCGTTTCGTGTTCTCTTCTCTTTCTGAAGGGACTTTGACTAAAATGACGATGTCTGCAGGTTACTGGAGTTAGTGGATCAGGGAGGTAACAAATTAGAATACTCTAGTACAAAATAGAGTGTTGCATCTTTCTTAGGTACTGACCTGACCAGAACTTCCTTCTTATCCACAAAATAAAACACATGTTCTTCTACATTAATGCCACTCCATTTAGGCTCTGAGTATGCCATTGACACTTCTCTCCAGTCCCACATTTTTTCCTTCCATATCCCCTACCAGTGCAGTGTCTTCCAAACTGTAATTCCTGAGGACATTGCAAGAGAATGAAAAAGGCGCGGTGAAGATGATTCCTCTGCTCTACTGAATACTTTTTCCTCCTCTTTCTCACTGTCCTGTCCTTCGACTTTGCTTTTTCATCCCACTAATTATTTTCACTTTGTCCTTGCTCAGTTATTTCTGATAGGCACCTCATTCTCCTTGTGAAAAGAAAATAAAACAGAGAAAAGATGAGACTTATTTATTCTTGTTTAGTAGCAGAACAGCACAATATTCTGTGCGTGTGTGTGTGTGTGTGTGTGTGTGTGTGTGTGTGTGTGTGTGTGCATGTGCACATGCACGTTTCCAAGAAGAAAGCAGCACTACGATTAAGCACCTAGTAATTTTGGATGCTAATGTAATCAGGGAAGACCTCTTGATGGGTCTGTGAAATGAAAAGTTTTGAGAACTGGAGAATTCCCTCTCGGACGTTAGAGAAACTGACAATTGCTTCCAGTTCAACTCTCTAACATAGATTAAATTTTAAAACTTGCGGAATCAATTCCCTCTTCTTTAAATTAAAAGATAACATGGCTATCTTTATCTATCATAGAATAGAAGTTGGAGATGAGATAATATGATTTCAACATGTTTTCAGGTGATGCAACAAGAATCCACAATATAGTGTAATTGGTTTCTTCTCTGCCCCTATAATCATGCACGTATATGGCTTACTTTCTTTTCACACTGGTTGTGTTATATTCTGTCACACCTCCCTTAAGATATTAAGGCTGGATTGTAGGCCTAGAGCAAACTTTGGCCCTTGGCTTGCTGACAAGAATTGTAATTTAATTAAGTTGATATTTTCGAGCGTAAACTCTTAGAGCTGAAAGAGAACAGAGAGAAACTTATCCAGCCTTCTGCCCGGTGTAGAAAGTCTCTCCACAGCATATCTAACAAGTGGCTTTTTCAGTCTAATAGTCTCAACTGCTGGATGCCAGCTGTGAGGAGTACACAAGCATTTTGTGTAGTTTAACTCCATTTTCTTGCTTTTCTCACACTACAATAGAAAGTGCATGCTGTCAATCATAAAGTGAGAAGAAACTATGAACAGCATGTAATGAAACCTTGCGGTCTGAGTTGTCGTAGAGGGTAATATGCAGCAACTCAGCCACACTTTCTTCTTGCAGAGGTAAGACACGTTTTGGGGGACTGTGTCAGACAGGAGAATAAGTAATCCATAGCATATAGGATCCAAGTAAACTTAGTAGCTAAGATACTTTCAAAATAAAACTGAATAGAAAAGTCACAGCAGATGGTGCTACTCTCTTTTCTGGTAATTGCTGGCCTTACAATTTTATTACGTGGCTGCTACAGAGTAAAAGGTAGGTGGCAATTTATGCAACCTATCATTGTTTCATAGTCAGCAGTAAAGAAGGGTGACACTAAGATAGATTTTTTTTTTTAACCGGCGAGGTAATAACAAAGATATTAATAGACTAAGACTAAAAGAGCAATGTCTTCTTATGATCTTTCTTTTGATTTTCTCTTAAAGATAATTTCTACTGCCAGTGAAGAACTAGAAAGAAAGGTTTAGGGTTAGGTTAGTAATACAGGAAACAGTATTTGTTGAGGTATGATTCAAAGAACCTTCTAAAATCTTGGTTCTTTAGAGTCCTGGAAGTCAGCTATTTTTCTATTGGAAGCAGTAGAGAATGGGTAGCTCATAAAAATTTTTTTAAAAAGTACTTCTCAGTAAGTCCATCACTTAATGTACAGGGCTAAAACTAAATTGCGTAATTGCACAGAATCTCAGTTTTTCAGAGGATCTTAATTCAACCAACAAACAGGCTGATATTCTCTTTGTAAGAGCCCCACCAAGTGGTCATCCAGCCTGTTGGTGAAAGTCACAGAAAAATAGATTAGGAAGCCTAAGAATGATAGGACAGAAGATGAATGAACACAACTCCTCCAGCTGTAGAGAGGTTCAGAGTCAGTCCTCATGTTTAAGCAAGACATCTGCTTCTTGCCACCATGTGTTTCTGGCAACTTTCTTATCCTCACTTGAACTATGCTCGCTCTTTGACCTCATGACCCAGTGTGCTTTGAGTCCTCCGTTTTCTCCTAATCAATCATCCCCTCGGTCTTCTCATTTTCTCCTGTCCAGCCCCAGACACTGATGTCCACTACTTAAGTCATGCTTTCAATATTACTTGCAATTCTAATATTGTCATCCTGTTTCTTTAGCCCCGGAAGTGAGAATCTGAGAGTTTCTGGAGAAAAATCACACAGCCTTTACAATTGCTGTCACTACATATCACCGCTTTCTAGGATTGTGTCCTCAGTTATGGTTAATATAGGTCTGATCAACTGACAGTGGTTATTCTAAATCTTCTCTCTCTTCTCAAATCTCTGTCCTGACACTGATCTTTCTTAGACGATGATTCTACCACTTCACTGATAAAAGCCAAGTGTGTGAAGTAAGAACTGCATCTTCCTCTTCCTCTTAGGTATAAACTTTATTGGCATCTGTACTTCCGCTTCCTGAAGAGGTGCCCAACTAAAGACTCATTTCTCAACCGGCGGCTTGGATTCTATCTCCTCCTGCTTACTCAATGAGTTCATTATATCTATCATCCCTTCTCTCTTTTTTTTCAGAAAACAAAGAGAACAATGCTTTATCTCAACAAATCTTTATTTCAACAAATATGAAAACAAAAAGCAAGACTGCCATATCAATTTGGGTCTTTTAACTATAACCAACTCAGAATCATTTATAGAAAAAATGGAATTCACTGTAAAGACACTGGTATAACTCACAACATAGAAGAAAATGCTAAACAACCAAGCTTCCTGAGGGCAGAAAGTTCAAGATCATAGAAAATGAACTATGGACCTTCATGGACACATATATTTACAAACTCAGGTTCAGCCACCTTCCCTCCCTGTGTGTCACCTCTCAAGATTCAGCTCCCAGGAAAGAATCATTTGGTTGGCCTATCCCACCAGAAACATGTGTAGAGGAGACGTTCTTGATATGTTCACATATGTTCCATATGACACATTTCAGTGGACATTGTCCTTATCTTGCTTGATTCTCTGTACCACTTGACAAGGATGAACATTTTCTTCCTTAGTTCTTTTTCTTTGATTTTTGTGACACTGTTCTGGCCATTAAAAAGAAAAAAAAAGTTGATTCCCTTTTTGGTCTCCATCATAGCTTCCTGCTTAAACATTAAATGTTGGCTTGCCCATGGCTCTATGATTCTTCTCAAATTCATGGCTTCAACTCCCTCAACTATTATATTACAAACTATACCCCCTGTCAAATCTTTCTCTTGAGGTTTGGACTGAAT
This sequence comes from Pteropus vampyrus, assembly GCF_000151845.1. Classification (NCBI taxonomy): domain Eukaryota; kingdom Metazoa; phylum Chordata; class Mammalia; order Chiroptera; family Pteropodidae; genus Pteropus; species Pteropus vampyrus. The sequence continues at coordinate 15,523,954 of NW_011888792.1, forward strand.
TATACACTTGAATATCCAATCAAATTCAGTGTATCTAAAGGAGAACACTCTTCTATCTCCCAAATCTCCTCTTCTATTTTGATAAATCAGTTTCCCAATCTATCAGTTTCCCAATCCACTTCTCTGGAAGTCTTTCCAGGTCACCCTCACATCTAATACTCACTAATTAGTCATCAACCACTAAACTCTGTGACATTTACTTCCTAAATAATTCTCTTCTGTCCTATACTTATAACCACTCTTCAGATGAAGGTCTTCATAATTTCTCACTTAGATTGCCACATTAGCCTCCTCAAAACCAGCTTTCCTTCCATGTCGCCCTCCACTTTTCAAAGCGATCTTTCTAAAATACGAATCTATTCTGTAAGTTTGGATTCTGTCCTTTAACTTTCAGCATAATCTACAAAGTTTATGGAATTCACTGTCTTGGGCCACTTTCTAAGCCTTATTGATGGACAATTTCTTACCTCTTCATTATGAAACAACCAAGCTTCTAGTTGGAAGAACTAGAATTGTTTTGTAACCTTTCCTGAATCTAAGCATTTCTTGAGGACATTGTTAAACCTGCAGATTTTCTTGGCCTGGCTCTGAATGTATTGAATTGGAATCTACAGAGGTTGGGCTTAGAAATCACTACTTATTCTTATGAGGGGGCCAGTTTGTGAAATAGTACCTCAATGTTTCTGTACCTCAATGTATGTTGCTTATTCATTCTGTAATACCCTTCCCTCTTGTCCTCCAGAATTTTAGTTAGTGTCACTTAACAAGCAACCCTCATATTGATTTAGATGCCTTTTTTCTGTGCTCCTATTCTACTTAAGCCTGTCTTTGTCATAGTACCCAGTACATGGAAAAACAATATTTGACTGACATTTCTATGTTACAGCTGATCTAAGAACACATTGTTTATCTGTTCTCCTAGTATAGAAGGGGCCAATAGTAGGCACTTGACAAAAATTGCTTGGATATGTAAAAATAAATAGAAAACAATATCGTTTTGTCATTTTAGATTTTTTTTTTCTGTTGCTCTTCCTCTAAAGATAGGCATAGGATCAACACTGTACAGCTACTTTAAAATACCCTTATTACTATAATTCCATCAGAATCATATTATACAAAAATATATTTTGATATGTGCAAATATTATAATATATTGCTAAGGAAAAATAGACTAAGCAAATATTTGTATAATATGAACTTTATTGTTAAAAAGAAAAACAAATTAAAGAAAAAATCTTTGCATATATAAGAAACATTGGGAAGATACACACAATTTTATTTCTATTATTTTTGTATCATGGAATAATGGGGGATTTTTATCTGCTTTTCACCAGCAGTATGTAAATTTTATAATTAAAAATATTATGATAACCTTAAAAAATATTATGATAAAAAAAGCAAATAGGCGCTGTCTTTCTTAATGTACACACATACACACTAAAAGAAAAAAAGAAAAAAAGAAATGTTTGGGTCCTTTAAGACCTGGCTTTTCTGTAGAAAGCCAAGAGCTATTCAGTGAAAATAGAATACTGAACTGAAAAGGAAGGCTCAGGAATACGATGAGTGTGTAACTATCACCAAATATAACTGCGTATTGATTTAAAAAAAAGAGAAACAGGTATATTTGGAAACTTACTCATAATACACAATTTTTAGCCTTTTGTCTAAGTCCTGTGGACAGGACGCAGTCAGGAGAGAGAGAAACTCTCCAGGGAGAGTTGTTTCCTCAAGGCAAACACTGGGTGGGGACTTGAGGTTCTGGAGGATTATAAACCAGTTAAACACATGATAGTCTTCCTTAGGGCAATTTAGTCAACAGTGCAATTAACATCATTGGCTGCCAAAAGGAAGTTCTCTGCAAGTAGACTAAAATAGGAAGGAGAGAATGTTTAAAAAAAGATTCAGGTTGAACAAAGTCCGTCTACCTTAGAGCTGGTGATCTTGGAAGACATTACCCACTTTTCTGTGTTTCTCGAAATAGTGCTTCATATTTATTGAATTTCCTTAAATATTTCTGCAAATTTTAGTAATTAGAATTTACTCTGTGGAGAATAAAATATTTTCGATAAAATAGGAATAGTTGAACAACCTGTGAGCCACTTCTGCTCTTTCTTAGCTCCAGGAGAGAAAAAGCTCAAGTACGTGTTCATATCAAAAGATCACCTTTCACTGGTGGAAGCAACAAGAAGGGCCTTGATAGTGACTTGGAGGAACTATGTCAACCTTTCTTCAGCTGGCCTTATTAACCCTAACTTTGCAAATGTCATAAGAAGAAACTAATGATCATTCACCTGTAAATTTGACTCATAAACTCTGTCAACATAAGAAACACCCAAACCTGTAGAGAATTTTCTGAGTTTATTTGAGCCAGACTGATGACATGCTGGGGAGCAAGATCTCAAATGCTCGGGTGAATAACAGTTTTGCAGTTTCTTTTATGGATTTGAAATTGAGGGAAACTAGGGAAGATTACTTGGAGGTAGGAGGAAGCAAGGTGGGGATTGGATTACAGGATTGTTAACAAGATTATGTGCTGTCTTGAGAGTGATAACAGCTGATTTCAAAGGCGTGTTAACCAGATGCACAGAAACTATGGACAGGGCTTACTTAAGGCAAACATAAACCTTTAACTAAAGAAGTTAAATGCCTAGTGCATGACTACCCACCATGACCTGCCCAGTTCAGTATTTATGATCAGATCACTCTATGAGGTTACTTTCCATAGACCCTCCCCCGCCCCTTTTCTATCCACAGCTCATATATAAGAAATATCAGTAAATTTAAATTCCCACTTGTGCTGGAATAACGAGCCTTAAAAAATGTCACCTTATTTAGAAATTCCAGGTACACTTGAAATATACTAAAACATAAAGTTAACATCTAAAAGCACATACAGATTTAGTTTAGATGAGTTTTCTTACTACATAAGGAATTTTTTTCTATTGTGTATTTTAGATGCCATTATTTTAAGTAAGAGCTCCAGGTGAAGTTAAAATATATACTCCACAAATATTTGATGTTTGGACAGTTTATCAGGAATAGGCCTATTTCATAAAATCGGACAAAATTTTGTGTTTAAACATCATTTAATTAGCTTCATGTTAAAATAACATAAAATATGCGTTACTTAGTTGTATAAACTACTTCATGCACAAAGGATTAATAGTAGAAAATATAGTTAAGCCATAATGCTCTAAAAAATAATGGCTAGGAAATTTTAAAACAGTTCATCTTTTAACCAGAAAGGTTTGACATCTGATCTTTGATTTTTAAATATATGTTGCTTACTCTACAAGAGTGTAAAGTCCTGAATGATCTAATAGTAAGCAGCTTCTTCTGGAGAGTTATTCTGACAAAATTCAGTACCAGGGATTTTTGAACAACAACAGTACCAGTTTTTTGAACAACAACAACAAAAATAACTGAAAAATTTTTCTTGCCCTCATTTAGAGTTAGCATATAAATAGCAAGCAGTAATTAGCGATCGATTAATTAAATGGAAACTAAGTCCTATAAAACCTTTGTTTTTTTTCACTTTGATGGAAATTATAAGTTTAATATGTTTTATGATTAACTTCAAGAACTGGCTTAAATATAATTGATTTAAAAAAAAGAATCAGAATCTATTTTTGGGAGTGATGTGATTTGTAGGTAAAATAAAAAGGCAAGTAATTGGTAATTAAACTAGTTGACGTTAAACTAAGAGCTAAATTTTGAATTGAAAATAGATATCCAGATGTTACTTTCACATAAAAAACTAAATAAAATAATAATTGATTATTTTCTAAAAGTTCCTTTAATTTAAATTGACAAAAATTGAAGTTTTATTTCTTGAGTTTTGTCTTTACATAATGTAAGCTCCTTGAGAACAATTCTCTGTCTGCTTAACCATTGTTATCGCACTTAACACAGCATTTACATATCTGGGTAGCTGAGGTTATCCTCTATTGCAGTCCATTAGACCCTATTTCAAACTAACGAAGCTGCAGTGCTCCTTCACAATTCAATTCCTTTGGTAGTTAGGTAGTTAACGACTTTGAATAGTTAGATGTAGGTGAAGACTATAGATCTCTTTACCTTCAACCTAGGTTTGTGGTAATACATTACAATGTGAGAAATAAAGCAAGCCTCAGACTGAATTTTGAACCTCACCAAGCATTTTTAGCATGTGAATTCAAAGAGTCCTACTACCTGTCTGTATTCTTAGTGAAGTCAGATCCCTTTCTTTTTGGATCCTCTGACAAACGACTTGCATATAAGGTTTACTCAAGGCAGATGTAATAATATTATAGCAACAGAATTCAGAACCAGTGTGCCTATAAAATATTTCTAGCCAATCTATGTACATTGAACACTAGTCATTTCACTAATGCAAAATAATTTCTAACATTCGTTATGTAAATTAATAAATACTTTGGTGACTGGAGATAAAGATAGTCGAAGCTAGTAGCAGCTGCTTTTAAAAGGCCTTTGAATAGTCTTCCAAATACTAATGAACTGTCCCTGGTATATATGTTCTGCTTTTGTAGATTAAAGTTGATTAAAGATAATGTGTACATATATATCATACTGCCTATGGTGCTGTATTTTAAGTTAAAGAAATATAACATTCCATCCTACTACCTCAACACGTTTATTTTTATTTTTTATTTTTTTAAGTTTTTGAATGTTTAAAGGTTGGACTGAATTTAATTTTTTTTTTAATTAAAAATTACTGGGGTGACATTGATTAATAAAATCCAATCAGTTTCAAGTGTACAATTCAACAGTATGTCATATATATATTGCATTGTGTGTTCACCATCCAAAGTCAGATTTCCTTCCCGACACCAAATATTTGACCCCTTTTACCACTACTTCCCTCCCCTCCCTTCCCTCTATTAATAACTAATCCACAGTGCATGTCCATGAGACATTGTCTTGTTTATTTGTTGCTTTCAGTTTTATATTCCATATGAGTGAAATCATATGATTTTCAACTTCTTCTGACTTATTTACATAGCCAAAATCACACATAACAAAACTAACGATTTATTAATAGCACATAATATCCATATTTAAATTGCTCTTATTGTCCCTTTGCAAGAGGTCTATTAGATTTAAGATCTAATCTGAAAAACAAAGATCTAATCTGAACATGTATTGTTAAATCCCAGTATCTTTTATTCTCCCACAGTACCTTTTGTGATGACATTCTGACTTGCTAAAGTCCTCCCAGTTGTCCTTTAGAATGTCTTCTACTGTTTGATCCCTTTATCAGGGTGGTGTTTTATTTGTTCCTTCATCCCCAGTAATCTCTGTAGTCTAAGAGTCAAATCTAATGTTGCAGAAATGTTGTGAAACAAGACCTGCGAGAAACCAAACGCCACTTGGAGAGTTGTAGAACTCAAGTTTATTACGCCAGCGGTCCCAGAAGAGCTAGTGCTCTGAAGATCTGGGCCCCGAGCTTACTTTTATAGGGCTTAACAAGCAAAGGTGATACATCTGTTATCTAGAGACATTTGAGTGAGAAATTCCTCTTCATCCCTCCTTTTGATGTCCTTTAAATTCTTATAGAGCATCCACCTTCTGATCTTCCTGGCCTAGGGGCTAATATAAGGGTGGTCTGGATGTCACAATCATCTGTAACTTTATGGACTCTAGGCATGAGGAGACAGTTCAGGATACAGAGACCAAATAAGAGAGCTATGAAGAGCACGAGGAGAGGACCTGCAAATGGGAGAAGCCAGGATCCCCAACTCCATATTCTGGACCAGGACCCCCATGACTCACTTGTTGGTGGATTAGGGCCTACCCCTTCCAGGATAGGATGACCTCAGTGTCATTGCAGGAGATCCAGAAAAACCCTAACTAATTTTCCTGCCTAACTCTTTTCTAAGAGTCATGAACCCCCTTATTATTAATATGGATGTTGAGAGACAGGAGGTTTCTTCTTCCATATTTATTTCCTGCTGAGAAGGGTCGTAGTCCTGCCTACTGGGGTTTCATGGAGCTCTTTCCCTTTCTGCCCTAATCAGAGCAGAGTCTTAGGTTTCCTGCTGAAGTGCCACCTCGGTCCCTTGACAAGGAAAAGAAGATACAAACTGGTTATATTTCTATTTTTGAGTAAAGGAAACCAGGCTTGGTTATGTCCCATATTATTTCCTGCTAAAAGATTAAGAATTTTATAGGTGCTATCCTGTATCATTTCCTCCTTCTTTTGATCTTGGTCTCATATCTATGAGACCAGCTTAAGATGAAATTGATCGCTTTGCCGCTATAAGAAAATTCTTCCCTTCAGTTTTGTTTTTGATCTAGGTATATAACTGGCAACAGACCTACAGGTGGGAGCGCATTGGATGCAGCAACAAGAGATAACTCCTATAAAGATAAACAATGAAAATAAGAAATGTTTCCCTTAGCTCAGTGAGACTGGACAACCAGGAAGTGAGGGGGAGAGATCAAGACCGGAAATTCCTGTCCTCTGGTCAATATTGGACACAACTTCAATGAGTTGTCAGAGAGGTTAAAACAACATAGTCTTTTAAATTCTTCACATCCATGGTTATGTCTGAGTAATAGGTAGTCTATAGAGGCCCTGTTTTCAAGAATAGCTTCTCTGACCTGTCAACTTTTGGAGCTTCCTTTGAATACTGGGCACAGACCAAGTTTTGAAATGAATAGCCAGGAGTGTCTGGCCCTCAGACTTTCGGCCAATGTTAGTATATTCTCAAAAAGTCTCAGAAAACTGGTTAAGGCAACATAAAACAGAAATTATTTTGATGAAGTACAGAGTCCTTGTTTCCTACTCAGAAAACTTTTTCATAACATCAGTAGGAGACCAATAGTCTAAGACATTAAAGCACAATTCTAATTTTGCATTAGCTTACTTTTGGCATTTAAATTTCTAATCTTGTTTAGCTTAATCACAGAAAATTTCTTAAGAATTTCTTCACAAATGTTCTACCACTTGCCTCATTCCTTCAGTTTGTCCTTTCCCACTCATTCAGAAATAACCAATCTTAAGACAAACACCTTTCCTTCAATTCCCTTCAAAATAAATCTCCATACTTTATACTTTCTGTTACCAAAAAACATTTTCCTGTCCATCATAATTAGAATTTTTAACTGAACCACCATATTACATATAACAGACAAATACAGATCAGAGGTCATGCACATACTCTTATTTCTCCATCATCAGTATTTGTAACTGCCCTGAGGGTGTGTATCTAGTTTCATCAGGGAGTGATGAGATAGATGGGGTCCCGAGAGAACTCGTTTCCCCCTCAGAGTTCGAGGGTGAAGGAGAAAATTCCTGATTACTGAAATCTCTGGGAAGGCGCTCCTATCATTGGGCCAGCTAATAAGTCTGGGTCTTGGTGAGGGAGCATAGAAATTGAACTTTTAGTGGTATAGCAGTTCTGGCTTGCCTGGGCTTGCCATTATAACAAGCCACTCGATTAACTTGTTGGTCAGCGTTTTCTGGTATACTAAAAACTCCTACTGAAAGATCTGATCTTCATATTGGTAGGTCAGTGGTGGAGTAAAATGGTTGACCTTGCCTTCCTCATCTAATCCTATGATAATCACAATTCATGAGGAAGGTTTTCCTGCAAATTCAGGGAGAACAGAATAGGTTGCCCCTGTATCTAAAAGAAACTGAATTTGCTTACCCATTAAGTCCAGAATTACCTGGGGTTGCTTGGTAGTGATGACCACATTTCCAGACAAGGGTGGCGAGGATGGCCCCAGGCCCCTTCAGTCACACAGATCCCGGACCTGGGCTACTAGGGTGTTGGCTGGCTGCCCTCCTCTCTGAGAGCGTGCACAGTCAACTCTCCAATGCCAGGGATTAGTACCGGTTTCTTTGCACGTGCAGCAGAGGCTCGGGGGCTTTTAGGTACAGTCCTTTGCTCAATGTCCTACTTTCTTGTATTTGAAGCAAGAACTCAATGTCTCCTTATTCCTCGGTCTCTTAAGGGACACTTGTCAGGTACCAAGGGCCTGGCTAATTGCGACAGCCATAATCCTGGCTTGTCATTTTTCTTTATTCTGTTCTCTTTTTCCCTCTTCAGGATCTCGATTGTTATAGACCATGAAGACCATATCTAGTAATTGATTTTGGTTACTCTGTGGCCCCATATGCAGCTTCTGAAGATTGCATCTGATATCAGGGGCTGACTGGCTAATAAAATGCGGGCCTAACAAAGCTAACTCTGCAGCGGAAGTGGGGTCTACATTAGTATACCTCCTAAAGGATTCTTCCAGCTGGTAAAAAAAGCTGGCCGAGTTCTCATCTTTTCTTGAGTAATGGTTCTAAGCTTCTCATAGTTCATGGCTTTTGTATTCCCCCCTTTTTTTTTCCCATTCCTCCCATGAGGGCTTCTAGAAATTTGGTGCATCTAACCATTTCCTCTTGGGTATTATAATTCCAATCGGGATCAGTTAAAGGTACTACCTCTGTTCCAGAGGCATGGCCCTGGGGGTTCCTAGCAAAGGCCTCATCTGCCTCCTGACCGGCCACTGTTCAAATGTGGTCCTTTTCAATGATTGTACAGCAGGTGGCTGAAATAAGTTGGATGTCTTTTGCTGGCTCTTCCTTGTTCTTTCCTGAGTCAGTCAGGCAAGTCAAGCTCACAAAGAGTACAAAGTTTTCCTGGGGTCAACTCGACCCCGTAATCCCTTGAGAAGCCTTTAAAAAAATTTTTTTTCAACATACAATTTAAGACAGGTGGCTTAGAGGAACCTTCCCCTATATTTGCCTTAGGGAGCTTCCTAATGGAGGGTGAATATAGACCTTAAAATTTCAAGAAAATAATTTGACAGAGGGTCCCTATGTCAAAAGGGCCATTTGGAGATAGACAATTCTTAAGTTGAATTAGTAATTAATTGTACCCCCCTGTGTATCCCACCCTGTGTCTGTGACACAAAGACAAACAAGGATGGGTGCCTCCTTTAGAAAGGAGACCACTCAGGTGCTCATCTGGCTGTGTCTCGAAGGAGCTTAGGGTAGCAGACTCAACTTTGTAACTTACTATCAGACACTAGTCCGATGCCACCCTAGACTGTATGCCGTATAACATGGAGCTGCAGATGAGCCCACTCAGACTCCATTGCCTTTAGGGGACCTAAAGGGTGCCCAGCTGTGGAGCCACAAATTTCTACCTGACCAGGTCAATCTGGCCAGGACACCCATTCACTCACTCATTCACATATCAGGTTAAAACATTGCCTCCCCTCTTTTAAAAGGCCCTGACCTATGTCTTCCCTCGCCTTGGGAAGACCTTGATGTCTTCCCCCACTGGGAAGACTCTGACCTATGTCTTCTAACTGAAGACTAGGAGGTGATCAAGCTCCTCTGCTGTCCGGAGGTGGGACCTGACTAAGAGGCTGAGCCCTGGGGCCTTACCTCATCCTGTGGCTTTTCTTGGTGAGTTGGTCCGTCCCTCCTATGAGTCCAGTCGGGGGCTTGGCCGTCCTGGGAGTTGGGGCGCCGGTCCAAAAGAGAACCCAGAACACCATCAGGTGGTGCGCCTCCTCGTTTGTCTCAGAGCCCCTCCTCCCTGGCCTGGCCGAGCCACTGGTCTAGCGGCTCAAAGGGCCGGTGTGGTTGGAATCTCGCTGGGGCCACCAGAAATGTTGCAGAAATGTTGCGAAACAAGACCAGTGAGAAACCAAGCACCACTCGGAGAGTTGGAGAATTCAGGTTTATTATACCGCGGTCCCAGAAGAGCTAGCACTCTGAAGATCTAGGCCCTGAGCTTACTTTTATAGCACTTAACAAGCAAAGGCGATACATCTGTTATCTAGAGCCATTTGAGTGGAAAATTCCTCTTCACTAAAGGTTTTATAAAATTCAAGTTAAACTTTTTGTCAAAGTTAAAATCATAGGTGATATTCAGTGCTTTCAATTACATCACACTGAGCATCACAAATGCCTGGTAGTCTCACCAGTGTTGATATTAAATTTGGCTGTAGAATTAAGGGGTTTGAAAGTCTGATTCTTCCAAAGTAAATTATGTTTCTCAGTTTGTGACCAAAATTTTTTGGCTAGAACTATGTGAAGTTTTGGGTTACCAACAGCCATTTTCCTAATCCTCTTAACACCAATTGATAAAACTTGGCTGAATTAATAATCTCATTAGGGCTTGCTAAGTAGTTTTATTTATAATTCTATCATTTATTTCACAGTTATTAGCTGGCTTTCTTCTGTCAAGTAGACTTACTTTAACTAGAGCTGTTAAATTACTCTAGATGACTGTTTCTTCTGCAAAGGTGGAATAAATGTTAACTCTTTCCCTTGCCTCTAACATTTAGAGGTAATTTACTGAGCCTATCTGTCTCCAAACTCTAATTGAGCCTGTACGACATGGCTGCTTTCTAATGCATACTCTTTTTTTTTTTTAATAATTTCCACTGCGCTTGTGCCAAATGGCTATCTGAGAACAATTATCATGGTGTATTACATTTCCTATTTGTTTCTTGTCGTCATGTAAAGTTCCCTTAGTATCTGAAAATGCAGTAATTACTGACTGCTCTTATTCTATTCATTATATTTCCTTGTAAAATATACTTGATTCATTTACTGTAATCTTTTTCTGCAACCTTTTCCTGCCAGGGTATTCCTATGGTGTTCCATAATTTCTGTTATGTTTTAATGATTTCATTTATAACATTTATTTGATGCTTAATTGATTCTTAGATATTGATCATATTCCAATGCTGATATCCTGTTACTTCCCATTCTACCACTACTAATTCTCTCCTTGGGTATCTAAACAGATCATCAAACTCTCTTGTAGGTGGTCTCGGAAACAACTTATATGGTCTATATTTGTTAAAGAATAAATACTAAAGATTTAGCACATCAGACAGGAAACCACCTCTTAAAAATTTTAGTTACTTGTAAGACTGACTTAGATTTGACAATACTTGGATTTGTCATTAGGGGATCCCATTAGTTTGTCTTCTGGTGTTGTGCTGAAAACTGATATAGTTTGATACACTAGTTAGGCCAGTGTAACACATGAAATAAAGAGTGTGGTTTCAGAAATAAGGGCCCATGTGAAAGAAAATTACCTTGCTCACCATGTCAAAGAATTTAAAAATAAATTATAGACAATATAACAAAATCTTCACAGAGCAGAGACCAGTGCTGAAGCCTCAGAGTGAAGCCTCACATGTAATAGAAACCGAACAAATGTTCGTTGCATGAATTAAGTCACTCGTTTCTGTTGGAGTTAAAGATCCTTTAAAGCAACAATTATGAGAGTTAGAAAAATTACCTTGTATTCTCTCTCAACTGAAATTCTATGTGTTCTTCTACAGGAAACAGTGTCAAAGTTCTTTTGTCTTTCCTGAAGGTGTTTATAACATGAAAAGATCTGTTTATTATCCTCCAACATCAGTTTCTTACTGATATTATTACTAAATTTCAAGGTCTCTTCAGAAATATTTGGCAGTAGAATTTAGGCACTACTACATCCCGATATCTATCATGCCTCTGGTTTTGTTTCCCATGTTGACATATCTAAATTCTCAGAAACACAATTTTTCCTAATCACCTACGCATATTTAACCATGTATATTCACTACAACTAGAGGAGACTGATATATTAATTAGCATGTCAACAGAAATACATCTGCTAAAGGGACAGAGCATTATCGACTAGTCTACATGGTTTCTCTCATCTCTTTCCCCCACCAATATCTACAGAATAGTCTCCATGAGCTGGAAATTAGTTGATTTTAATGACTTGTGCCACCATGCTGGTACCTAATATTTCCATTTCCATGATGTTTAACTACCAAATAAACAAGAAGTTTTAGATGCTTGTCAGACCCCTCTGTCCTCTAGAGAGTGCTAGAAACCCAGCATTCTTGTTATATATATGTTTTTAAATTGTTAATGTCAATACAATTGATC
>NW_011888792.1:15538291-15580203 GCF_000151845.1 Pteropus vampyrus
TTGGATTTGTCATTAGGGGATCCCATTAGTTTGTCTTCTGGTGTTGTGCTGAAAACTGATATAGTTTGATACACTAGTTAGGCCAGTGTAACACATGAAATAAAGAGTGTGGTTTCAGAAATAAGGGCCCATGTGAAAGAAAATTACCTTGCTCACCATGTCAAAGAATTTAAAAATAAATTATAGACAATATAACAAAATCTTCACAGAGCAGAGACCAGGGCTGAAGCCTCAGAGTGAAGCCTCACATGTAATAGAAACCGAACAAATGTTCGTTGCATGAATTAAGTCACTCGTTTCTGTTGGAGTTAAAGATCCTTTAAAGCAACAATTATGAGAGTTAGAAAAATTACCTTGTATTCTCTCTCAACTGAAATTCTATGTGTTCTTCTACAGGAAACAGTGTCAAAGTTCTTTTGTCTTTCCTGAAGGTGTTTATAACATGAAAAGATCTGTTTATTATCCTCCAACATCAGTTTCTTACTGATATTATTACTAAATTTCAAGGTCTCTTCAGAAATATTTGGCAGTAGAATTTAGGCACTACTACATCCCGATATCTATCATGCCTCTGGTTTTGTTTCCCATGTTGACATATCTAAATTCTCAGAAACACAATTTTTCCTAATCACCTACGCATATTTAACCATGTATATTCACTACAACTAGAGGAGACTGATATATTAATTAGCATGTCAACAGAAATACATCTGCTAAAGGGACAGAGCATTATCGACTAGTCTACATGGTTTCTCTCTTCTCTTTCCCCCACCAATATCTACAGAATAGTCTCCATGAGCTGGAAATTAGTTGATTTTAATGACTTGTGCCACCATGCTGGTACCTAATATTTCCATTTCCATGATGTTTAACTATCAAATAAACAAGAAGTTTTAGATGCTTGTCAGACCCCTCTGTCCTCTAGAGAGTGCTAGAAACCCAGCATTCTTGTTATATATATGTTTTTAAATTGTTAATGTCAATACAATTGATCAGGTTTAAGCTTCCCAGTTATGAACACAGTCTAATCACTCAATTCTGTCACCTCTGAGCTTTAACCTAGATCACTTTATTTGAATTTTAGTTTACTTTTTTCTTCTGCTATATATGGAGGGGGATACTGTTTCAAAATTTTATTTTGAAAATTTTCAAAATTACAGTAAAATTAAAATGTAGTACAATGAATTCTTGTGTATCTTTTAAGTAGATTTACCAATTGTTAATAGTTTGCCAAACTAGCTTTAGATCCTTTCTCCTTCCATTCAACTGCACATTCACTTATGACAATCTTTTGTTAGAGATGGAGATAAGAGCCAGCAGCTGGAACCATAAAACGGATATAATGCACTTCTGCCAGCTCTCTCCTTATTTAGCCTTTCTTACACATATTTTGTAAATACAAAGTATTATATACATAGAGCATTGCTATGCTGAATAGTATACACTCTAGTATGAATGTAGAGAAGAGAAAGGATGGGAGAGCAGGCAATCTAGTTCATTTTTCACTTCTAAATTTTTTAAATATGTTAATGCTCGTTCACACTACTGTCCCACATGAGAGCAATATTAGAACAAATATATTTATTTGAGAGACATTGTTGGTTCCGCACCTTTAAGTATCATCTCTGCAATCCTATCTCTCTGTTCTCAAGTTTTACACATCCGATTTTTCTCTAAGACATTGTAAAGAGTTCAATGCATTGATGACAGTAGGGTATCTCTATGGAGCAGAAACTCATCTACCTTCAAATAAATTACTGGAGAAAATTTGTTCCATTCAAAGGAATAAGATTCTTACAAACTTTCTGGAAAATATTCCTAAAATGTTCTAACTTAGACATTCACTTACTTCTGGCTTCATGATCAAAAGGATTTAGAGAGCACAAAGCATTTTGAAGTTGAAGTGATTTAAATGCCTGTTCTGCTATATCCCTTGTTCTTGAATGTGTTCATTCACTTGCTGAATTTATAGAACCAATTTGGGAGAAGAACAATGTTTCTGTCTCCCCTAAGAAATTCCTTAAATTCCTTACAGTGACAAAAGAAAATCCAGGCTACCTTTGTGAGACATACTCAGCAGCAGTAAACGTTGATTGTTAAGGTTTTAGAAAGAAAAAAAAAAAACCAAAATTCCCTACTTCTTCTACCTTTAAAAGCCTAGTTTAGAATGTTGCAGTAGATTAAAACAAAACAAAACAAAAACAATTAACTACAGGTAGAGTGCATGTGGCATAGACTTTATAATCAGACAGATCTGGATTCAAATACTAGCTCAGACATTTGCTAGCTCTATGATCTGGGGCATTATCCATAAAGAATCCAAATCTCAGTTTTTCATCTGTAAAATTAGAACCAATGTTTAGTGTTATGAATTTTAAGTGTTAATACATGTAATATACTGAGCGCAGTCCTTGGAACATATGAAATGTCTAGTACAAACTAGCCATTACTAACTGGTTGCTAATCTTTTAATTTTATTTCTTAAAGTTCAGAATTATTTTTAAAAAACTGTGACTAAAATAGTATTGTTACTCCTCAAAGACATGAACGATTCCTTGCTATCATTTAATGCCCAGTCAGTCAGTGCTCACATTCCCCTAGTAGATTTGTTCAAATTAGGATCTCTATAAGACCCACACATTAAATTTGGTTGAAATTCCTTAACAATCCTTAATCATTTGACATCCCTTCCTCTTTTTCTCTTTTTTCTTCATGCTTTTCATTTGTTGAAGAAATCAAATCATTAGTTTTGTAAAAACGCTAATTTTTTTAAAAAAAATCTGTATTTAAAATATAACAGTAACTGAAATTAGATAGTTACCTGACCAGACTGGAAATTCTATGAGGTTATGCTTTGTTACTTTTTTTGCATCCTTACGAGGCTGGATAATACAGTGCTAGGCAAATATTTAATATTTATTGTTTGATCAATTAGTGAGAGTAATAATCCTGCATTTGACTGGTATATGTTAACATTTATATCAGGGATGAAGTAAGAATCAGGAATTTAAGGTTTGCCTTGCTATAAATTTTGCTGTTTGACACTGAAAAAAAATCATTAAATACTTCTGAGCCTCACTTTACCAGTCTGTAAAAGAAGGATGTTCTGCCTCATAGATCTGGCTTGGTAATGAAAAAATGCATGAGTGGTGATATAAACACTGTCTAATAGTAAGTATTATTCTTGAATAAAAAAACCTCAACACTGATATTTAATTTTAACATCAGTAGTTGAATAAAAGGCTGAAAGGACTTTGTGCTATTATAAGGGTTAAATAATGTGGCAAATTAAATTCCAATGTATTTGTGCTCTGACTACCTAGAACCATGTTCGTTATTTTTTTTTATGTTAACACAGATGTGTGATTTCACTTAGCAAAATATCATTATTTTTATTACAGAACCCCTGCTAAATGAGCAGAGAAAAATAACAAACTTAAAAAGGATCACCATAATTCTGTGAACTTAAAATTTACATCATTCCTGTTAAATATAACTTAACAGCAACATAATCGAGCAATACTAGTCTTCTTTCTAACAATCAAGTTGACAGCCATTATTAACAGTTTGCATCTAATATTGTGATCATACCTCAGCCATGGTCAGAATAACCTAACCAAAGTGTGATCATTTTTAGTTTTAGTCATATGAGTTTCAAAAATAATTCTGGAAGAATCTTGAGAGGTCATTTATCTAGGCTCAGTGCTGTCCAGTAGAACTTCTTGCAAAGATGAAAATGTTTGTCTGCACTGTTCAACTGGCGTTGAGCACATGAAGTGTGACTAGTGTGACTGAAGAATCAAATTTTTAATTATATTTAATTTTAATTAATTAAAATTTAAATTTAAATAGCCAGACATGACTAGTGGCCACTATGTTGAACAACTTGGTTCTATTTTTACACAGATGTGGGTAAGTCTAAAGTATAATGAAACAACTTTGGCTTCTTTTGTAAGACTTTTTTTTCCATGAAAAATAAAAATAGGATGATTGAGTAACATGGAATTAAATATAAATTCTTCTGCTTTAGATTATCTACTTCATTGAGTAGAATAATTTAAAGGAGAAAATCAGCACTTTTTTCACTACTAAGATGATCCTAAAGTGATAGCATGTTAATATTATTAAGATAGAGATAGCATTTCTTTAAGGATCTTCTATGACATGTATTTGTCTAGAGATACATAGTTCACACCACATCATAGCATTTTATTTTCAGAAAGAATCCCTCATATTATTATCATTCTCATGCTAGGGGTGGGGAAGCCGAGTATCTAGAGGCTAAAGTCATCTGCCAGATATGGCATGAGTAGTGGGGAGAAATAGGGGGATTTGGTTCAGTTCATACAAACAACATATCCTAAGGACTCATTGGTTGTGGCCGGCACTGTGTTATGTATGAAGGATTCAGAGAGGAATAAAATAAAGCTATCTTGTCTTGGATATTTTGGGCACCCTCCCATCTGTCTTCCGGCAGGAGAATGGAGAGAGGAAGAGTGAGCCTGGTCATGAAAGGTCATAGCTTCTCTCCAGGAGGCTGGCAACAGTCCTCACCATCTGGGTGCCAGCAACCCATCCTTCTTATAGGCCTTTTGGGCTAGTCTAGCAGTAATAGTCCCACTGATGTGCACTTTTCCTTAAGGCTGGTCTGCATCCTGCCATATCTTTAAAACTCATCCCTTTTAAAATAAACCCTTCTCCTTGTATTATATCTGGTGAATGTTATTTAATTCTGGCTGTGACCCAGAGTGATATATTTTCTCTTTCTAAGTGAACCATTTCTGGTGGTATATCTCCTATTTTCTTGGGTTGCGTCAAACATCACAAAAGATGCACCGAGAACAGTAGCACTGAGGACTCCCTATTCTTTTTGTTTTTTCTTTCTTTTTTTCTCTTTTTGCCTTTTTTTTCTTCTCTTTCTCTCTCTCTCCTTTTCTTTCTTTCTTTCTTTTTTTTTTTTTTGAGTCCTCTATTCTTGAATACTGACTGACACACGGAGTGTGATTCTACAGTAGTGCGCCAAATGCCCAGCATGCTTGGGGACTCGGCCCCATCATAGGTGATGACTCTGTGTCCAGCTGTGGGTTTAAATCAAGGCAGAATCCCTTGGCGAATCATTCCATTATGGTTTACATACCTACAACATCGATGTTCTGATAACTTTATTTATTGACCAATCAGAATAAGATTTCATTCATAAAGTGGGTGCCCAATAAATGATTTTATGGATGACAAAGTTTGGATTTATTCTTAAATTATGATACATTATAAATACATACCAAGAAATGAACATTTATGCTAGCTAATTAAGAGGTCAATGTACTAACACTATTTAATATATTATGTCTGAGATCACATAGTTATATTTTAACAAAGATTTAGGAATTTTTACTTAAATTACCATGAGGAGACAATTTTAGTCTCTCAGATAATGTCACTGAGGTGACTGCCTATTTTATTTTAAGTGATTTTTAGAGTAACTATTATGTGCCAGACACTGTGGTAGGTACTGGGATTAAAGCAGTGAACAAGTAGACACTGTCTGCAGTTGGAGAGCTTTTATTTCATTGAGTAAGTTGTATACCAAAGGAATAATTCAGAAATAATTTATGGATTACAATTGTTACATGGTAATTTTTTTTCCCCTTCCCCATTCCTCATTCCATACCTCCTTCCCCATCCTATCTGGAGCCTGACTCATATTGAGACCAAGAAAACAGTGTTTTTGGAAATTTGACTCAAGGAGGAGACAAATATTCTTTAGTATAATGAAATGCAGGAGATATACTAAACAGTGTTAATCTTGGTAGTATAAAGACACTAATGGCTTTACACTGAGAATCTAAAAGACTGACCTCAGTGAAGATATTTTTCCCTTATTCTCTGCCCTCAGCAATGAAAATCTCTGGAGCAATTGGCAATGGAAATAAAGGAGCTCAACAAGAATTGACCCACGGACAGACTATGGGATCTCATTGAAGGGGTGAGAGTGAGGACAAAAGGGATATGAAGAGGATCACAGAGGCTGTGGGAGGACGGAGCTAGAAGATGGCCCTCAGCAGAGATAATCGTTCTGCCTACATCTGAGCTGGCCATATAGGGATGCCATGAATATCTGGAGTCAGGCGTGAGACCGGCCTTCAAGGTTCTATCCCCCTGGTATTCACTTCCTTATGTAGCCTCTTTGCACATTGGAAAGGGCTGAGCTGTGTAACAGTAGGGTATGGTGGAGATGATTGTGTATTTGAGTCTAGGTCTTAAATGATATGTGGCTTCTGTCTTGTTCTTATGGATTATTCTACCTGGGAGAAGCCAGCTGCCTTGTAAGGACTATCAAGCAGCTTTATGGAGAAGTCCACAGATGAGGAACTGCAGCCTCTTTCCAAAAGCCTAATGAGTGGGCAATCTTGAAGGTGAATCTCCTCAATCAAGCCTTCAGATGACTGAAGCCTGGGCTGATATCTGGACTGCAATCTAATGAGATCCTGAGCGAGGACGACCAGCTGAATTTCTCCCGAATTTCTGACCGAAAGAAACTGTAAGTAATAAATCTGTGTTGTTTTAAGTAGCAACATGTTGGGGAAATTACGTGGCAATAAATAACTAAAACACTGAGTGATGAATTAAATAGAATCTACTCCAAATTTCCACTGCCCTGTGGATTCTGAGTTGAACATGCTGCTTTAACCTGAGTTATTTGTTCTTTTGAATTCTGTGTGTGTGCTTGATTGGCTCAAATCAAGACTTTAGGGCAAAGTACTGTACCACCCCACCCTTCCATAATAAAGAGTGTAGTGTACAGGTTATAATTTTAAGTGCTGGAAGGAGAAATTCAAGATACAATGAAAGAATAGAACTTGTTAATACTGTTACTGTTTACATGTGAGACTAGTAAGGAGAGAGAGACTGAATAATCTGAATTAAACTGTACTGTGTCCTAAGAATCATCAGCTTGACATTTTCCTGTTGAAAAGATCTGGGCTTTAGTTCTTCAGTACCATTGGCCTTTTCTTTTCTTTTAAAAACACTTATTTCAACCCATTTCTACTCTAATTTGGATCATATCTTTGCCTCTCTTACCCTTTAAAAAACAACTTTGTTTTGCTCTCTCTTTTGATAATAGGATATTTGAAAATCCTTTCTTTGTATGCTACATTACAGCTTCATTTCAAAACCCAAATCCTTAAAATTGCCATTGCTTAGCAAATTAACAATGACAAATACCTCGTTATGCTTTCTACTGTTTAATGTAACAATTTTGCCATTGTTAAAAGGATACGTAGCAATGATTCTAATAATTGAAATGCCATCCAGAATTTTCTTTTAACTGGAGAAAAGCCTATTAAAATTAATTCACTAACAAAAACTCCACTGTATTTAGCAAGGCAATTTCAAGTAAAGTGATACCACTATCTCCCTTGCTCAGATGTTGCTATTTACATATTCAACATCCTGAACTACTATGGAGATTTCAGTCCTCTTTAAGCATCAGCATAATGCAAACATGTGAACCAGATACATCTGCTTATTGCTTTTCTATATTTGACTGTTTCCTGTCTTTGCCGTCAAACTAAGAAATCACTAATTTTATGGAGATTAAGGAAAGTCAGCTTCTGGCGCCCTCTTGTGGAGAAATTCTTCTGGTGTAAATCTTGGCCGCTCAGCTGCAGTTTGTTTAGGGAAATCTGAAAGAATGAATCATTTTTCATTTATTTATCAACATGATTTGAATTTCTGAAATAGTGTGACTCACTTCTTGCTCAGTTATAGGACTGAGGAGATGTCGCCAGTTTCTATTAAAGCAAACACGAGACATTAAAAAAACTTAGTAAAGCAATTAAATTCTTGTTAAACTTTAGATTTGTTCTCACTTGTATCGATAATAGTTAATTGTCACAATACCAATTCTCTTTGCTCCCTTCCTCCCTGATTCAAATGACTAAAGGGGAGCTTTTCATTTAGCATTTATCTTCTCAGTTCAGAAGGTCGGAATCCACCATTGTCAGGAGGTGTATCTCTGCAGGATGAGTCTTCAGATGCAATCCCTAATTCGTCCCTGGAGTCTCTCACATAGTGTGGCGTATCCCACAGTGAAGGTGGCCTTCGCTGGCATGTTAATTTTCTTTCCTGAGACCAGGAAAAAAATATTTAAGCAATCATTGAGTAATGGTAGTGGGATAGCACAGTGCTTGTATAAGCCATGCCCAGATAACACAAAGCTAGGAATTAAATTAGGCTCACAACATGTGGATTATTTTTCTAATTCTGCTTGTACTTGCCTTTGTGGAATCTTCAGCTGACTCCAGGTATCCTCATCCCAGGTATTTCTGGGAGCGTTGCAGGACAGGACAAATGTCTTCGAGTGCAGGGAGACCAAGCTCTGCACTCAGAGAAGAGGGTCCTATGGCGGTGAGTGTAGAAAGAATTCAACACACACGCCAAAGTTAAAGTCGAAAGGAAAATTTATTAGAAAAGGGGTAACATTCCACAATGTGTGGTCTCTCAGAGGCAGAGAGAGAGAGGAAAGTGAGAAAGACAGAGTAGAGTACCGAGAGAAACACTGAGAGTAAAGGTAGTGAGCAGGACCCCAAGCGTTTGGGGAATTCAGGTTATATATCATTTTTTGGTTCCTGTGAATTACAATTAAAGACTTTGTTTACTCATTTCCTTTGATATGGGAATACACTGAGGAAGGAGAAGGGAAAGAGTATGTAGCCTGAAAGGCCTGCTGGCAGTTCCCAGACTTTAATCTGTAGGTTCCCCATGGTTTTAGCCATAGGGAATGATTTTATTTTGTGTAGGGCAGCTACTTAAAGACTCTGTTTTTCCTGTTTCTTCTTTCACAGGTGTGGGAAATCGGTTGTTAGCAATCTCAGCAGAAATCTTCCTTTGTTCTGCAGGTGTCCTGTGGCCTGGCTGCAGAGCTGATCAGCATATCGCAGTCTCTGAATGTAGCTTGATTCAACACTTTCTCTTGCCTCCTCCCTACATTAGGAGTTTCCATCAATTCCCATAAGAGCTCACACTGAGTTCTCTCGACCACCATGAAGTCAAACATTTTTCTTCCTTTAACCAGACTTTGAAGACATACAGGCTGTCTGGTGTGGCTCATTTGTGGGCATGTAAGCTGCTGATGAACGTGTGGCCTTGAGGATGCTACCACTGAGACGCTGAGGCTTGCTGAAGTCACTGTGGCTGAAAATGTCCTGGGCACGGCTGGCGGGCTGGAGCTCTAGTTATGCCGAGGCTTCACTCTGCTCTCTGATTTCTCAAACCTGTGCTGGCTTCATCTCCAAGTGGAGAAAATTCCTACCCTTTGTTTTTATCATCCTTGCAGTACTGATTTGGGTGCCCAGTATTGCTCAGACCTTTGTGCTAGGCAGCTCTCCTACATTTCTGTTAATGGCCTCAACCCTCAGGCCCTGGCCCAGGGCCCTGGATGGAGGGAAGGTGCAGGGAAAGAGGGTGGGGGGTGGGAAGGTTCCTGAGAGGATGCACAGAAGTCACAGAAGAAAACGAGCCACACTCGCTTAGTATGACTCCTTTCACTCTTTACAGGATATTGATATTTTTGTTAGAAGAAATAGTGAGTTTCACTTCTCTATCTTTCTTTGCCCTTTTCTCTCCACCCCCAAACAGATTCCTTGTGGCTCTGATTCATCTGTTAGCCAGAAATGCTCAGACATGTCTGAGTCTAGGATGAACGCCATTTAGGCTTGAGTGGGGTTCTTTCCATATTCATTAGTGGTGACAAACGTGAGAGTGGATGGCGGTAGCTAGGTTAAGGGAAAGGAACATCTTTAAATGAAAAATGCTTGTAGTCCTCAGGCTTCTAAAATATTCTAGCAGTTGTTCTTGAGGAGGAGACTACTACATCTCATGGAAACTGAGTATCATTTCAAAGTTTCTTGTACTTATCATGAGGACATAATACTAAAAATTGGATGCTCTCATATTATTTTGTTTTAAAAAGTACTTCCACCTTGTTTTGTATTCAGCAAACATTATGCAGAATTATTGTAAGCTCATTGTTTACAAATATTAAAGTTAGAAGAGACTGAATAGTCAAAGGCCTATATTATCCAAGTAAGCAGGCAACCAAGCAGGCAACTGCTTTCTCTAACGGGAGATTAGCTTGACTAACCAGGAATCTGCATAAAGACTTTTTTGTTTCTTTTAATTTTCTTGGTAATTATTTGAAATCCCCTATCATCTCCTCTCATCTCTGCCTCTGGCATTTTATGGTGCAGTAATACAAACCTAGCTCCTCCCAATATTAACTGTTGGGTAGCCTTGAGGACAGTCTGCTAAGTGGACAGCCTGCCTAGTTTCGAATTCAGGAAACTCTACTTTCTAGTTGAATGAATCACGTTGACAAGTAACCTTTGTCCTCTAAACCTCAATTTCCTGTTATATGAAATGGGATAAATAATACTGGTATTACCTACCTCCCAGATCGTTAAGACTTAACTGAGATTATTAATAAAAGCTAGGACAGTGCAGGACATGTAGTAAAAGTGTAATAAACTTTTTTCTCACTAAAGTAAGTTGTTTTATGCCAAATTTTCCTCAGTAAAGCTGTTAGTAAAAGTGAGAGAACAGTTTAAATGAAAATTGTCTTACCAAAAGAATACTAAGCTTGACTCCCGAAAAATCTGTGGTTTTTCTTTTTATATAGGAAGGTGAAGGTCTGGGAAAGACACACGAAGGGGCTTTGCTTCCTGCAGTACTTTCTGAAAGGAATGTCTGGGCCAAGATCATAAATTGTCCTTTGCTGTGAATTTGAATCACCACTTTATTCTCTTCTGTCTAGACCAGCAAGGTCCAAAAGGTAGTCACTTGACACATGTGGCTGTTAAGCACTCGAATGTGGCTAATCTGAATTCAGGTGTAGTGTCAGTGTAAAATACTCACCAGAGATGATAGTTAATAATATTGTCTTGCATATTCGAAAGTTGTTAAGAGAGTAGGTCTTAAAAGTACTCATCATAAGAAAAAATTGTTTTGTAACCATGTGTGGTGGCAGATTTTAACCAGATTTATTGTAGTGATAATTTTGCAATATATACAAATATCAAATCATTATGTTGTACACCTGAAACTAATATAATATTATATATCGATTATACCTTAATTAAAAAAATACACACCAGATTTTGAAGGTAAGTATAAAAGATGTAAAATAGTTTATTTGCTATTTTAAAATATTGATTGCATGTTGAAATAATATTTTGGATATTTTTTAAAAGAAATATATTATGAAAATTAATTTTACATGTTTCTTTTTATTTTTTAAATGTAGCTGCTAGAAAATTGAAAATTATCTGCTTAGCTTGAATGATATTTCTATAGGACAGTGTTATGATCCAGGTATATTTATGCCATTTCTTGCCCACTCAGGGATACATAGAAAGGACATGGAAAAATTAATACTGAGGCAGGTTACTTCTTTAATGTCAAACTATTCCCATTACATTTGTAACATATTTATATATCTAATGCTCAACAGAGTAAACTCCGGATTCAGACTTTGTGGCTTCAAATCTAGACACCATCACTGAATATCTGTATGATCTTGGACAGGTGTCTGAATCTGTCTGAATCTCATTTATTTTTTTCCCCATGAACCACAGGGGTGAAATTATTATCTAGGTCTACAAACTCAAATATGCAATACAATAAATACACATTTATTTTTCCATAACTGAAATTAATTTCTATTATGAATGCCTGATCCATCTGTTGCTGTAAACAGTCTCAGTCCTTTCAGAGCTTATCTCCCTTCATGTACACGAAGCGTCCATTTCCTCTGAGTAGTGCTAAGGTAAGAGGAGAAGAGCACGTGGTCCTGGGCGGCATCTTCTTCCTGCTGGCATTAGCTGGGCCATCCTCTCACCTGTCTGGGCTTTAGTTATCAAGGCTGCTCTTTCTTCCTCCTCCCAAGGGCAAGGCCTCTTCAGGAGCCTGAGCTCTCCCTTCAATGTGAGACCCTCTTCAGATTTTATTGAAAACAGTCATCCAGTTACAAAACCTACCTCGTAGGTAGATTAAGAGGAATAATTAAGAAGATCCATATAAAGTGCGTAGCACAATGCCTGATTCAAATTTAGCACCTAATAAAGGTAATTATGATTGTTTGTGTTGTTGATGCTGCAGTTCTTGTTCTCAGCCAGTCGTACCCTTTGGGTTTCCATTTTTAGCTGCCAGGAAAGGGGTGGGTGAGGTTGTCTTTTTTTTCCTCCTCCTTTTTTTAGTAGTTGAGAGTGAGGAGAGAAACTGGATACCCTGGAGGAAAGCAAAACAAAGCAAAACATTGGTCTTTAATTAATCTTTGGTTTTGATCAAGAGTTAGCAGCTAGGATTGGTGCTGGGAAGACTCGGGCATGTGGGTAGTGGGGTGAAGACTGCTGGGTCTTCTAACATTGGAGGGTGCTATTTAATGATAGAAATAACAATGTCATAAATATTTATTAAGTATCTCCGATAAACTACTCATGGTGTGGAGGATACAAAAGAAGTGGAAGTCATAGTTCATGCATCTGAAGAACTCACAATTGGATAAACGAAAAATATGTGTTGCATTTCTAAAATAAGAGATGATAGTGGGTTGGCTGACTGTTTCTGCATGGTCTCATATGGTGGCAGTACTTTGTTGGTAATGTCAAAGTTCAGGCAATACTTTGTTGGGGATAAAGAAACTCAGTTTGTTAGTGCATTTTAAGCTAATAGGGATATCAGAGAATTTTTCTTTCTAACCGAACTCAAAATAAACTAATCCGTAATCGGAATATTGTATTAATATATATGGGTTTATTCCTTTCAAGTGAGAATGGTCATGTAAAATTTAGTGACTGCTAATACCTACTAGAAGATAAAATGAATAATTTTGAATTTTTATTAATATTCATTTATTAATATATTCATTTTTGTCATCTGTTGGGTATTAGCTGACACTAAAGTTTTACTTTAAATGGAAATTCTTTACATTAAATAGACATTCTTTAGCATTGAAAATTTTATCTACTAATTATATTTTTAAATATGAAGAATAGGAAAAGACTTTCAATATTAAGATTTTAGTAGTTAGAATATTTGAGATCTGCATGTGGAAAACCAGTGTTTCTCAAGAGGATGGGATGAAAACTACTGCTACAAATTTTAAATGCCTTATTGTCTTGATGCTTCTCTTCTATGCACTTATATTTATTAAGAGGTTAAAACTTGCTCTGATCTTTGAATGAGGTATTATATTTGGATTAGAATAAAGAAATAGGACATATAAACTGGAGAGTGAATAAAAATACAAGAGAGAGATGTGCAGACAGACTATTACTAGAATGCAGAGGAGGATAAAGTTAGAGACGAACAGGAGAAAACATTGTTTGGATGCTAGATTTGATAGACAATATGACCCTGCTGTATCTTATTAAATTGCGCAGTGGCATGAAGAGCATGATATTTGTAGGAAAACAAAACAAAACAAAACAAAACAAAACAAAACAAAACAAAACAAAACCAAACCATGAACTAAAAGGTTTATAAATCTCTTAACAAGAATATTAGAATTTGGAGTGTTAATTTATATTTAGCGGGATGTTAAGACACTATGCCATCTAATAAAATTTATTGAAAGTTTTTTCTACTCTATAGCTCCATTTTTAAAATGTTAAAGTTTTAGATAAAAAAGGGGGCTTATTTTGTGATTAATTTCTGTTAGCACTTGTTAAAAGTCATTTCACAAGCAGTTCTTTGAAACATTGTTTAAAGAATCGGCAATTCTGAACTACAATGGGAACTATAAAAGTGTCTGATTTTAAACCTTCTTTGCTTCTCAGAGCTGTCTTTTTTAGACGATAAGTTGAGGCCAAAGGTAGCATTTGCCCCCAACATCTAATGTAGAGTTATCAAATCTTCTTATTTCAATATTTCCTGCCCTGTCTTCTCTAAATTTTATTTAATAACATTAAATTGAGCTATAGAATATTAGAACTGTAAGCGATCTTGCTTCACATGGTTGTGAACTCTGTGTTTTTCTGGAGTTCTCTAAGAGATTGGAGGAAATATAATTCAAAGTAGTCTATTTTTTCTAGATGGTCATAGGGATTGGGCCAACCTCATAACTTGGCCCAAATCTCAACATCTTTTCTATGCTCTGTATCTACAGACAGGCCCTTGTGTGTTCTTCTGATTTCTTTATCTGATGCCTTCTTTGTTAAATTTGGTACTCAGTTTCATAGAATCTTCCCTTCCACAAATGAATAGACTATGGCATATATATTTCCGTGTCATGACTTCGGTAAATGTAGCAATGCTGGTTCCCACCTTCATGGTGTGCTCATCAATGTGATGGTTAATTGGATGTGTCCACTTGGCAATGTCACTGTACCCAGGTATCTGATCAAACACTAGTCTAGATGTTGCCATGAAGGTATTTTAAAATGAGATTAACATTTAAATCAGTAGACTTTGAGTAAAACAGACTACCCTCCATAATGTGGGTGGCCTCATCCCAACAAAGTTGAAAGCCATAAAAGAGAAAAGACTGCTTTCCCTGAGGAACAGGAAGATCCTGTGTGCAGTCTGCCCTCAGACTCAAGGTGCGGCATCAACTCTTCCCTATGTCGCCAGCCTGCAGGCCTGGATTGGCACAAAAACAAACCCCTGCAGATTTCCTGTTTGCCAGCCTCCACAAGAGTGTGTGCCCGTTCCTTAAAATAAATCCCCGCCCCGCCCATCCTGTCGGTTCTGTTTCTCTTGAGAACCCTAATACGATCAGTCAGTCAGGATTAATGGTCTACCTCTGGCCAAAATTCATCTATAATCCTATGTGTTAGAGTTTAGAGTGAGAGACTAGAGTCACATATTCTAGATGAATGAATCAGTCTTCGTGAGTAAAGAGGAGAAAAATTGAGATCCAGAAACAAGAGAGCATTTGCTCAACATGATTTTATTATTGTATAATAGATAGCTCCTCAAACAGAAGATTTTGCTGTATCAGACATTACTTACCATTGAGAGCAGGTCCAAGTTTGCTTATACAGTTTGGGGAGCTTTCTTAGGAGAATACAAAAGAACTACTACCAAATTAGGTATGAAATTGAGTATATATTTAGGTTGGGGAAAGGAATTACAAGAATCACAACAATTTGTAGAAGTTTAAAGCTGACAAATACTGTAAACATCATAAAATATACAAAAGAAAACATATAGTTTTATTAATTGCCTGATATACCTTGATATTATCCTCCCATAGTGTATATTTTTCATTACCATTTCAGAATAAAAAGTTGATTTACTCTGTAAATTTCACACTGTGTCTCTCCTGCACTACCAACAAAATTTCATGCCAGACGCTGACACATTCATGTGGAGATAGGACCTTAACCCTCACCTTCCTGTCACCACGGTGTGTGAGTGTGCATAGTGTTTATTGGAAAGATATATTTCTGAAAGCCTTTCCCACACTGAGGTGACTGGTAATAATGAACTATACATGAATTTGACTGTAAGCAGTATAAATATATCCCACAAAACCTAAACTAAACGTATCTCTGATTTAATTTTCTTTACTACAGTCTAAAAATGCCACAGCCACTCCAATGCCACCCAATGTGAGGGGACATGTGATGGAGGGGAAATCACAGTGGAAAGAAACAGAGGTCCTATGGTAAGATAAAATATCCTCATTTTGTAAATTTTACAAAAACATATGATTATGCGACCATGACCTTGGAAGGGACTTGGGTAAATAAGAGTCCCCAAAGCTTAAGCCTCTGGCTCTCACGGTTGTATGGCATTCTTCTCTTTCCTACTTCTAAATAACTTTTCAAAGAATCACTTATTAATGTAAATTTATTAATATATTTTCATGCTACTGGGATTAATGTGTGAAATTTTTCATAATTAACTGTAAATATTTATAGTGTGAGTGTGGGAACTACACATGAATAGGAAATGAAATATCTTTAAGTTATATATTTGCAGTGAATATTTTAGAGCAGTGTAATTAAATCCTGCTTATACTTTTAGTTGACATAAAATAATAGATTTTTTTTTTTTTTGGATATGGCTTTTTCTTTTTCACCCTCAGAAATGCAGAGAAAAGACACAAGAAAAAAGTGAAATAGGCCAGTTTTTATCATGGGAGGCTGACTTCAGAAACAAAATATGTACTGAAGCCATTCACAGAAGTGATTTCAAAACAAAATTACCATTGGCTTTCAAATGGAAATTCCAGGGAGAATATGTTAATAAAAATGTGATGGTTATAACGGCAACCCTAATGCTGATGATATTATATGTGAGTTGTTAGATGAATGATTATCCTAATCTGTGACCTTTTTTTCAGTCTTTAAGGAGGTAGACTGAAATTGGTATTTTATAGGATCATAATTCATTCACTTTTCCCTAGCTCATTAAAATGACTTTGCCATTATTTCTAAACTTCATCAAATGGTAAGGCCATGCACATATGGCTCAGAGAATCAGACTGACAGGAACTTTTAGTCAGTTTTAATTCTGCTTTCATTACTCACAGGACTAAAACCTCTCTCTATAAAATCTGTTATCTGGCCTCTCTCATCGATTCTGAAAGAGGTTTATACTTGAATATGCACAGGAATCTGTGGCAGACTGGTGCACTGGTGGTGGTCACTACAAAACTATGCCTCTCAATACTAATTGTGTTACCTCCTTCCACAAAAGTTCTGGACTTGGCCATATGACTGGTCGTGGTCAATGGACATTAGCAAATGTGACCAAGCAAGACTCGTTGAGGGCTTGTACATTCAAGTTGTCCTCTCAGAAAACTCCATCTTGGAACCCAGGTATCATAGTGTAGGGAACTCCAGGCTCTATTGCTAGAGGGAGACACCATGTGGAATGATCCTGGAGGATGAGACACCATGTGGAGAGAGTGGCCATTTGGAAAAAAAGCAAAATTTTCCAGCCAGATTTCCAGCTGAATGTAGCCATATGAGAGACTTCAGCTGACGCTCACTATATAGAATGGAACCACTCAATTAACCCACAGAAATGTGAAAAATAGTACGTCACTGTGGCTTTAAACCGATGAGTTTTGGTTTCTAGAGCAGAAATTATGAAAACAGAAATAAAAAACTTATTTTAAATTATCTCACCTATATATGAAAATCTGAAAGTGATTTGAATGAGAATTATAGAGCCTTATTAATTCTAATGCCCATAAAGTGACATTTATTCAAGCAGTTTACATGTACAGCATTATAATTTAAGAGCTAACATTTATTAAGTACTTACTATATATTAGCATTATACTAAACAGTTTACATTTATTAATTTTAGAAATCTGTACAACAATTTTATTGGGTAGACATTATGTTTGTCCCTATTTTATAGATGAGGGAGCCGAGACTTAAAGATGATAAAAAATTTTGCCTAAAGTTACATAGCTACCATAAAGTATGTGGAAGATATACAAAACAATTGTAAAATGCATACCGTATAATGCACAATCTTTAAAAAGGTCTATACTCATGAAATTATTATAAAAGGTGATAGTATTGTAACATATTAATGTGATATTAGTTAGAAGATCATAGTATTTTGAATCAGAATGACACAAATTTAAATGGTGGCTGTGTTGCCAGCTGTGTGACCTTCAACAATTTGTGTAAACTTTCTGAGTTTCAGTTTCCTTACCTACAAGATGATTAGAAAATGTCTCTTCTATGGTTGTTGAGAGTGTAACCTGGGCAGTGATATGTTGGAGCCAGCTCGTACCCACTTCTGACTGTGCTCGTTTCTTCTGAAACTTGTGTTCGGGGACATCATTTTGGTAGCTTAATAGCAGCCCTCTGGGGAGTATTAGCACCATGAAAATGTTAGACTTTCTGTCTGTAGTCTGAAAAAATCTGATTTCTTGGCTGATACACAACAAGGGAGAATACTGAGAAAACTGTGCGGTGTCACCCTGGACAAAGGGAGCAGAGACTCATGTATGTAAGTGTTAGGCTACTTCTGGAGGGTTCTGAGGAGAGAGTAGGGGAAGGCAAGATCCATTCTGGTTGGTTGCTGTTTCCGAGACAGAGTTAGGAGAAGTGAGCATTAACTGGGGATTTTGCTTGCTGCTGTGAGAATAGGAAGGTTTAGCAGTTGGGGATCCAATAGGGAATAGCAAAGGGCATATCTTTGGTAAGAACATAGTGATCACTCATACAGGGGGTTGTTATGACATTTTACAGCCACATAATCTTGGGAGAAGCAAGATTTGTCCCATTAACTTTGTGATTGGCTTTATGTGTTTGTCCTTTTAGCCTGATTAACAGACTGGCTGCTTTTTGCTCTTCAGTAGGAGCTAATTTTCACTGTCTCAAAAAGTCTTTCAAAAATTACTGTCTCAAAAAGTCTTTCAAAAACACTGCAAATCAGGGCTTTTTATTTTTCCTGGAAACCTAGTCATTAAACATTTACCAGCACATTACTGCTTGTTTGTTCTTATATACCTGTCCTTCAGAAGAGAATTTCTAAGACTCAATGGACACAGTTGAATTCCATACGTATAACTAATAAAAGTCTAATGTCCTCCTCAGGTGTTTCTTAGAATCTCCAGAGAATGCTTATGTTTCACAAATCCAGCCTTAAGTATCTAACTTTGGGTTACTTACCCATGTCAGAATTTCTCTGAGAGTGTGTGAGGATTCTTGTCATAACTGCCTGACTAAAAGATACTTAAAACATATCTTCTCAGAAAATAGGAAGCCTTTTCTCCAGGACAAAAAAAAAAAAATTATTTCTCACCTTAGTCTGTAAAAGTTTTTTAAAACCACTAAAAAAATTCCAGATTTTCTAGCTTCAACAAGCTGACACAGTGACTGTACATAAGAAAGTGGAAATGGTTAGAATATGCTCATTTGTGTCTGTCCAGAACTTTAACTGTACAAAGTGAGTACATGTTAGTCTATCTGTTTAGGTAATATTGATGGGGAAACAACCATACGTTTACATATCCAATGCATTTGTTCAAAGATACAGATGCAATTGTTAGGCAAAATACAAACATCCATTAGAGCAGGGGTCCTCATCCCCCGGGCCACCGTGGACTGGTACCATCTGTGGCCTATTAGGAAATAGGTTGCACAGCAGGAGGTGAGCAGTGCAAGCCAGCAAAGCTTCATCTGTACTTGCAGCCACTCCCAAGCGCTAGCATCACCACCTTAGCCCCACCTCAGATCATGAGGCATTAGATTCTCATAGGAAGACCGGTCCCTGGTGCCAAAAAGGTTGGCGACTCCTGCTTAGAGAAATTTTCAATCACGATATTTCAAAATGCAAACTTATTTGTGTTCCCTCAAACATTATACATTTTAGAAGGAAAATAAATTGTCTCTATAATAAATGGAAAACAAAGAACTGTGACTCAAAGTAGAAGATGCACATACTGTTGGAATTGAAAGGGATCTGCGATCATCTTAAAATTTTTGAATTATGGACCTGCTTGAGAATCTGAAGCTATGGACCTTCTTCCCAGAAAAATGCATATGTCCTAGTGCATGCGTGCATATTTACCGCCCTCACAGAGTTCCAGTGTTTCTGGGCTCCTTTGAGCTCATCATATACTCCAAACTAAGGGAAAACTCTGAATCCAGATTTCCATTTTCCTTCATTTTATTCATAAAGTTATCAAGCCAAAGTGACAGACTGAAGCAGTGGTAGATCTAAGATTACAAGTATCAGCTCTTATTTTAATAGGCTGCTGACATTCATGTCTTCTCTCATCAACTCTTTTCCACTAACACCAACATGAGACAGCTAACCTGGAAGATTCCAAGTCTAGTGACAAGAAATAGGTTTGAAAAGGCCATACAGTTTGGTGGTTCAATGCACAGGCTTTGGAGTCAGGCCAGTATAGGCTTGAGGCCTGGCTTTGCTTTAGACTTTAGTTACTGTTCAACCTTTCTAGACTTTATTTCATCATTATAATATGGGGAAAAAATACCGGAATTAAAGAATTGTTGTGAAAATTAAACAAGAAGAATAGATACAAAGTACTTAGTGCTTGCGTCCTCCAAAATTGGATAGACAGACAAGCAGACATGGAATCACACTTACAGGAGGAGAAACACATGAGCAGAAACCTCTGTGGAAACCAGTATCAGGGTAAGAAAACCTAAACTGTAGTTTATGAATTGCTGGAGGAGCAGGGTGGACAAATCTGAGAGTTAAGACTTCTGGGGGAGCCCAGGCTTGGTGGGGGGGTTACCCACACTTTTCTATGATTTACGTCCAGGAGATCTACCAGGTTCTCACAGTGAAGATGAGGAAAATCCCATTTTGAATCATTTTGAAACACAATGGAGCATTCTGCTCTTAACAAGGGCTGTCCCCATGATCTCAGTCCTCTGATGAATCTAAGAGTGTTTGATTTTCAGTTCAGCTTATTACCTGTAGTGATGGAGTGATGACTTCCAAGCTCTTTACATGCTGGACTGGAGACTAGAAGCCCTATACAACTTCTGTGGACATATTTATTTCTCTTGGGTAAATACCTGGAAGTAGAATTGCTTAATGAAGATTTTGTGTGCCTTTTGTTGGTAATACAAAATTATGACTATATTTAAGTACCGTATTTCATGTTTTTTCTGAAATTCAAGTAAATATGAGTGTATATTTGGGGAATGGTTCTTAAAAATATGACATTATCATAACATGTCATTGTTTCGTTGTCAGTTTTGAGATGTGTAGCTAGACATTTAATATTGTAGAGAAAAGGCCTCACCAAAGAAATCTCCTGATGTTTTTTTAATGCTTTGTCAAGAAGCCCTTTGTCTGTCCTTGGGTGATAGGCTAGTCATGAGTGAGGATTGGAAGGTATTCCTTTCCTTCATGCCCCTCCATGCCTATTGTTCCAAGAAGAGTAGAGAAGTTCTGGGGTTCTAAGATCTGGCATTGACTGTGGTGTATCAAGAGGGTTACCAGGAGCATGGACTGGACCCATCTAGCACCTTAGCCCAGGGCTGATGACCAGGTCAGAGTGCCCCACCACATGGGTGTGAATGAAATATTTTACCTAAACACCACGTGAGGATATTCCTGGGACCATGGGAAAGCTCTGGAGAATTATTGGAAATTGGCGGGGATGAGGAAGAGTCTGCTCACCGATTATTTAAAGATAGGATTAGAGCTGATCTTTGTATCCCAAACTGGTGACAAAGGGGAGTTATGCCTCTTATATAACTAGTGGCCATAAATGAAACAAATATAGCAAATTATTTATATTATAAAAGTTAACCTTATGTTAACATTATTCAAGTTATCCTTTTAAAATCACTTTACTTGTTTTTATTCAATTTTTATGAGAATAAGAGGTGCAGATCTGAATGTCCTTGAATAATTACTAATGAGAAATTTTATATTTTGCAGTTTTATTTATAAAAAAATCTAAAATTTTAATATAAGCAAAAATAAATATGTTCTGGGTCATCTGATTGAACATTTATAACTGAGCATGATCTCATGATTTCTGTGGAGTATGCATTTATGTTTATGACATATATTTTACCCAAGGCCAAATGACATCATCATGCGCTGTACTGATCACATTTTCAGAGTAGTTTAAGTTGAGAAAAGTGATTAGGAATAGTTTCTTATGGCACACGATAGTATCATAGTTACATTACAAAAAATCATATTGTGAAAATCTCTAATTTATTCACCACTTCCCCCTGCCCCTGCCAACTTGGAGAATTCTCTTAGTACTAAGAGTAGTAGTAAATATACAAAATACTTTTTAATTAGATAGAAAATTTTACTTTTTAGTGTTGAATGTTGGCACTAAGTAATTGATTGATTCATCAAAAATAATTGATAGTTTAAAAGAAATACATTATTAAAAATAATGGCAGAGCACAGACGATATTACAGTAGAGAGAATAATCTATATGATATAATAATGATGAATCTATGATATTATATATCTGTCTAAAACCCATAGAATGTATAACACCAAGGAGAACCTTAAGGTCAGCTATGGACTTTGACTGATCATGATGTGTCAAGGTAGGTTCATCCTTGGTATAAAATGTACCATTTTTATGAGTGATGTTGATAATGGTGGAGGATATGAGTGTGTGGGGGCAGAAAGTATATGAGAAATCTATACCTCCCTCTCAATTTTGTTGTAAACCTAATACTGTTCTAAAAAATAGTCTTGTGAAAAAAATTAAAAACATCTCCCCTCCAAAAAATAGCAATTTAACAACTCAAATGAGGGATCATTAGGCTTAAAATCCAAATAATCAAATTGAGCATTAGTTATCTATTGCTGCATAACAAATTACTACAAACTTAGCAGCTTTAAACAACCCATATTTATTATCTCACAGTTTCTGTGTGCCAGGAGTCTGAGAGTGTCTTTGCTGTGTAGTCTGCTTAGGATTCACCAGGCTTTAGTCAAGGCTCTCACTTGCCTGTGTTCCAATTTGGAGCCTTGACTGGGAAGCTCGGGTTGTTCACAGAGTTACTGCACTTGCAGCTGTAGGATTCATGGCAACTTACTTCTTCAAACCAGCATGGGTGGGTGGCGGTAGGAGTGGGGGCAGGGCGGGGCGGTGGGACAGAGAGGGGGAGAGAGAGAAAGAGAGATTCTATCAAGATGGAATCCTATATGACATACTGTAATTGCGAAAGTATCATCTCATTACCTTTGCCATATTCTATTGGTTTGAAGGAAGTTACAAGGGGAGGGGATTACACAAGGGTGTGAATACCAGGAGGCAGGTATTTGAGGCTACTTACAAGTCTGTCTACTCCACAATAAATGAAGTGTAAAACTTGCGAGTAATCTACTCTTAAACTCAACAGTTATCATTTGTTTAGCAAAGCAACATCATCTATCACATAAAACTAACATAATTAATAATGAAAGTAATTTTACACTGGTAATACATGACAAGTTTTCTTCATTAAAGAGGACTCTATATATTACAAGCCTAACTAGAAGTAAATTGTCTTCAGAAGAAAAAGTTCTGTTATTGGGATGATGTATATATTTATTCTTTAAATTAGCACCTATATGAAAGTATTAATTTCCTAGTGCTGCTGTAACAAAGTAGGACAAACTTGGTAGCTTAAAACAACAGAAATTCATTCTCTCAAAGTTTCAAAGGCTAGAAATCTGAAAGAAAGTTGTCAGCAGGGCCATGTTCTTTCTGAAGGCTCTAGGAAAAGAATCTTTCTTTGCTGCTTCCTAGATTCTGGTGGTTGCTAGAAATCCTTGGCCTCCCTTGGCTTGTAGATGCATCACTCTGATCTCTGCTTCTGTTGTCACATGACATTCTCTCTGTGTATCTTTTCTTATAAGGACACTGGTTATATTGGATTAAGGGGCCAATATGACCTAAATTTAATTTAACTAATTGCATCTGCAACAACCTTGGTTCCAAATAAGTTTACAGTTTGAGGTGCTGGGAAGGATGTGAATACTGGGGTGGGAGGGTGGGGGCACTATTCAACTCAGACAAGCCCTATAGTTTAGTAGCACTGATATGAGAAATGTAAAGAAATCTAAGATGGCCACCCTGTCCCGGAGGAATTTTCCAACCTCCTCTGCCTGGAATACTACCTTTCCCGCTCATGCAAAACAAAAGACTGCCAACTATGTGGAAGTAATCAATGTATAAATCTACCTGCCTATCTTTGTTCGGAGCTCAGACTCTGGAGAGTGACTCCTCTGAGCCCGCCAGTGTAAACAAACTTCCTTTGATTGATTCTTAGTCGCTGAGTGCCACTTGGTTCTTCTGAGTACACGGGCCAAAATCTGTAACAGCACCATATGGTAGACTTTATGAAATAAATCTCAACGATCCCACCTCCTGCTTTTCACCTCTTGTATAATCCCTTCATCTTTTGTGTGAGCGGGCTATAGTGGCTTTCTTCTAATTAACAGAATAGGTAAAATAGATGAGATGTGACTTCGAGATTAGGTTGTAAAAGTCTATGATTTCTGTCTTGTTTGTAGATTCTCTCTCTGGCTCTTCTTACTTGCTATGATGAAGCAGCTGTCATGTTGTGAGGTACTACCCTATGGAGACACTTGCATGGGGAAGAACTGAGGGTGGCAACTGCCCAAGAGTCAGGGAGAAACTGAAGCCCTTAATCCAACAGCCAGAGAAGAACCGAATCCTGCCAACAGCCATTGGAGTGAGCTTAGCAATGACTGCAGACCCAACTGACAGCTTGATTGTAACCTTCTGAGATAATCCTGGTGAGGGTTTGTAGCTGGAGGACCCAGTTCAGCTGTGCCTAGACTCCTGACTTGCAGGAACAATGAGATAATACTGTTTGTTTTATGGCACTCAATTTTGGTGTTATTTGTTATACTTCAGTATATAACTGATATTCACCATCTAAGTTTTTCCTCTATGTTATTCTCAACAAATATGAAACTTGAGGATATGTTTTACATTTTCTTTTATTTTAAAAAAGCAAGTACAGTCTAGTGTAGCTTAATATGGCATAGCACTAAGCGTCACCGTAAGCTTTCTATGGATGATTTCTTAATGTCAGATGAAATTTTTACCTGTTATGAACACTAAAGAAAATCCCAGAGATTTGACCATTAAGGTTTAATTAGAGTTGATGGGATTAATTATTGTAGTCATATGAACAACATAATTATGCTGTATGTTTGCTTTTAGCTGAAGTGCTGGTGCTTTTGTTCTGGACATTGAAGTACATGAAATGCATTTGGTTTGGCAGTTTAGATTAGTTGGGTATGGTTTTATTATTGTCTTCAAAAGGTTGGGTTTATAATGATAAAACAATTAGCCATCTAACATACTGCTGTCTGTTCTGTTTATTTATTCTGAAAGAAGTAGTAAAGCTAATTTTTTTAGTCAAGAAAAAAATTTTCTGGTTTTAGTCCAAAGGTGATGTAAACCTACAACATAAAGCCTTGAGAGAAGAAGAATTGAATATAGATGAGTTCCATTTTGATTGTCTTTAGTTATTCCATTGATATTAATACCATTGAAAGTAAAGACAATGGTAATGAATCTGGTAGTATACTAGGATGTTAAAAACTATTTTAAAAAAATTTATTATAATTTAATTTTGAAAAATTTCAAGCATTTCTTTGGCCATTTAACTCAGATTTTTCTAAATAGTTTGTTTAAACATCTTGTTGAATTAGTTTAAACATCTTAATGAATTAGCAGCATTATTAATTGAACTATCTGGTTTATGATTAAACTTGAGTAGATTCTGAACACATGGGTTGGAGTCCAAATGTAAATGGACTTAGGAGAAATCTTATAGAATTGGGAGAAAACTGAGAATGATTCTTTGAATTTATGTGGTAAGTTTTTCTTTTTTCATTCATAGCATTTTTTTCTATGTAATCTTTCGTGAGATAGGAATTAAAATATAACTGATTTATTGTTACAACTGATTAATATAAAAACTGGAAATAACTGCTGACATTATTCAGTCCCAAACTGGCTGTGCCCATAATGGTAATTATAACATACTTTTCATTCTATTAGAATCTTCTCAAGAGCTCCCATGATCTTCATTGCCACATTTCAATTTTGTACCCATTGTAACAAAATGAAATGTTCTGTTAATATTTATATCTTCTTTGAGACTGAATATTCTGGATATTTTAATTGCAATGAGATAGAAATGTCAAGGACACTAAGATATAGAAATAAGACAATATCACAGAATTTTTTATTTCCTATTAAGTATAATGCCCAAATAATAGTTATTACCTGTATTGCCTCTGTGTCTCAAGACAAGATACTTCTACTTGTGTAAGAGTGGTGGATCCTAAAGTAGTGTTTTTGGTGCTGCAATAGATGACTGGTATGTGTATGTATGTGTGTGTGTGTGCATGTGTGTATGTGTGTGCTTGTGTGCTTTTGTCTGGTGTCTACAGCCTCTAGCTGAACCTCTTCAAAGAATTTCTGGGCTACCAATCTAGTGAGGAAAGGAATATGTCTTTTCCAGTTGTTACTCTCACATAAGGCAGGGCTTTTATATCCATACTAAATTTAACTGAAATTTCAGTTCATAATCTAGTCAGGCCTGAATATATGAATTGTGGAGCCACATATTCAATAAGGTAAGCCAGATGGATCTCTAAACAATAGGTATTTTGAGTAAAGGAGTGGCATATATTATTATGGTAG
Source organism: Pteropus vampyrus (assembly GCF_000151845.1). Lineage (NCBI taxonomy): Eukaryota > Metazoa > Chordata > Mammalia > Chiroptera > Pteropodidae > Pteropus > Pteropus vampyrus. The sequence continues at coordinate 15,564,460 of NW_011888792.1, forward strand.
TTGGCCTCCAAGATAGTCCCCATTGATCTTTACCTCCTAGAATCTGTGCTCTTGTGTAGTCTGCTCCCACACAGACCACAGTGACCAATAGAATACAGAGGAAGCGATAGTGTGTGACTTCCAAGCCTCGGTCATAAAAGGCACTGAAGGTTCTGTTTTGGTCTTCTGGATATCTCATTCTGGGGAAAGCCAACTGTAAATATCCATAGGCAATCCTGTGAGGAAGCCCACGTAGAGACACCTTCAGTCTCCTGCAACAGCCAGCACCAACTTGCCAGATGAGTGAGTGAGACACCTAGGAAGCAGTCTTGGTCAAGCCTTCTAATGGCTGTAGCACCTGTCGTATGTTGAATGCGTTCTCAGAACCTGAGGTAGAACTGCCCAGTCAAGCTGCTCTGAAATTTCTGATCCACAGAAACTATAAAACAGAGTTTTTCTTGCTTTGAGCCTCCAAATTTTGGGATGATTTCTTTAAAGCATTAAGTGCTTATCAAGTTTATTTATTCTCCCTCAGTATGAAGATGAAGATACCTGAAATGAAAAGGTGGACTTTGTGTACCTAGCTTGGAGTAGGTACTCAAAAATATTAATTGAAAAATTAATTAATACATAAATGAAAGCATTTAAAAATATAATACAGGAATTTAGCTGAGATTTCAAAAAGAGCATCCTGATGACCGGAGAAATGTTTATATATTGTTAAAATATTTAGCCTCGGCATTGGAAGAGTTGCATAGCATATATTGAACAATAAGACATGATTATAATCCCCTTTCATATAGCAGAGACGTTTATTTTCATAGCAATATTATGAGAATAAAAGAAGAAATAAGGGCATTTGATCTTTGGCAGAGATAGTGTGATGGTTAATTTTATGTCAATTTCTTAAAAATAGATTTCTCTCTCTCTCTCTCTCTCTCTCTCTCTCTCTCTCTCTCTTCCTCCCTCCCTCCCTTCCTCCCTCCCTCCCTCTCTCCCTTCCTCCCTCCCTCTCTTTCTTCACATGCACACACACCCTATTGTTTTTTTTTGTTTTTTTGTTTTTTTTTGTTTTTCGTTTGGAGAAACCTGACTGATAGTTATTGCTCAGGGCGTATGAGTATGTTTCTCTCTATTTTCCCAGGCTTCCTTAGCTAATTTGATGCCAAAGTTTCAGACTAGACAGTGGACTGTGAGCAGTAGTGACCTGTCATGTTTAGTTCAAGCCACTGAGGAGCCAGGATGCCTTCTTCTCTTCTTCTCCAGACTGGTAGGACCTTGGAAACCATGTGCCAAAACAAAATACCTATGCTGTGAAAGAAGGCAGCCCAACTAGTATTGGACTGTGATGTGAACAAAATTAAATCTTTGTTGTGTTAAATAACTGAAATGTGAAATTTCATTTTTTCACCAGAGTTTATTTTATCTTGAATAACATACTAAGTGGAAGAAAATTGGGCCATGGGCACATTAATCAGAGGTCTTCTGATTGTAAGTGAACGAAAAGCCATCTCAATTCATTTTTTTAAGAAGAAAGAGAATTGAATGGCTTATATAATAGAATGTTTTAAGAGCAGATCTTCAGATTTAGTCATAGATAAATCCAAAGAATCAAAAACTGTCATCAGAATTTGGGTCTTGCTTTTAGCCTAACTTACATTTTTAGTCTTTTTTTTAACCAGCAAAGTCTAGGGGATGATTCTGGTTCGCCTGACCAGGCAATGTCCCTGACTCTGAACCATCCGCTATTGCTGGATTATGGGATAAACTCATTGGCTAAATTAGGCATAGGCCTATCTTTAGAGATATCAGCCCCACTTATATCACGAGGACTGAAAATTGATTAGTGATATTCTCCAAAGAAAAATTGGACTGCTGTGACCAGAAGTGGAAAGGTAGTCAGGCAGTAAAACAATAGGTTTCCATTGCAAGGGAGTAGAAGATTACATACCTTGTATATCAGGAGAAAGGAAACTGGGTTGCATGTATAGAAACATGTATTTGCTGAACATGCTTTTTAAAACTGGAGTATCATGGTGAATGAGTGATAAGCTAGCCATGTAACTGACAATTGGGAGAGTAGCTGTTGCAGTGTGATAATTCATTTTAATCAAAGATAAAGGAGACAATTTGTCACATCAAGACCAAATATATCAATAATACAGCCATCAATGTATAGATGATGTCACATCTGATCGAAAATAATTAAAGTGATATTATACTTCTCAAGAAATAAAAGGCAAGGGCAGGTTATTCCATATTGAAATCACACCCACAATTCATTATTTAGATAATAATGACATATTTAGAGCATGTTGAGAGAACAATTAACAAGCTAACTGTTCAGCCATGTTCTAATCTGTTTTAGGCATTGTGACTAAAACTAGTCAAATAGAAAAAAGTAATTCAGATGGAAAACTCCTTGTTTCTCAGTTATATTGTGGTATTTATAGATAATAAATTGGTAATGAATGATGGCAATTATTCATTATAAAGTAAATATCGATGTGTATATCCATTATTAACTAATTTTGTGATATACACATATTTCATAATTAGTAAAAATAAATAAAACTAAGCACAATTATATATGTAAAGCACACTGAATACTTGCTAAAGATGTGAAAATATTATAAAAATGATTAAATTAAGAGGTTTTGAAAATAGTTTAACCAATTGGGATTGGTTGGGTGCCATGAAGAAGACAAGAAATTCAAATCACTTTTTCCTTTCTCCCTTGTTTTTCCTTTGCTTTTTACAAAAGCAAAATTATTGACTACAAATATAAAAAGCCAGAGTCTAGTAAAAGACTGGGAGAACAGTGAAATAGGGTACATGTTAATTTTCTGCCAAGTTTCAAGATTATTTTACTGAATTTTAATGGGCATGACAAAACTGGAGTTGGTAGGATTTCATAGACATTTGGAAATTAATAGAAGTTTGGTATATATTGCAATATATATAAAATGTAGACATATAAACAAAAAATTATAAATAAAAATTTAAAAGGTACCTGCTTTCAAAACAAACAAGTCAAAAAGCTGTGAAAAACCTGCACTAATAGATTATTTTTTTCCCTAAATCACTTTCTAGTCTTGCTGTGATGTTTTGATCTGTTGTAGCAGATTCTTTTCTAAGTTTCTGAATCAAGCTCACTGCACCTCTACTTATATGTTGATCTAGTACTAGTCATGTCTTGGGCACATCACATTACTTCCCTAAGCTCAAAGCATTTAGGAACTGTTTTCAAAGAAGTGAGAAGAATTCAGATCTGCCTTACTCCAAATCTCACCTACAATTTCTCAGTCAGTCGCAGTGCCTCACCTGTCGCACATGTTATGGGTGTTATGATCGTGCTACCTGTTCTTGATGATTCTCTGCCCACTCCTCCTTATCATGCGTAGGGGCCCTATGGAGCACTTCTAGTCACCTGACCTCCAGTCTCCTATATAGTTTTAAATACTACAACATGAATTATGCTTCTTAATATTGAATCACTTTGGCTTTTTATAGTCTCACAGGAATCAGAAGACCTATGTTAGAATTTCAGCTCTCATACTAGCTATGTGATCTTAGACAAATGGCTTAAACTATTAGTGCTTCCATCCTTATTATTTATCCCTCTCATTTACCCATGAGATTTTCTCACCATTTCTTCCAACTTTGTGGAGTTTCTAGTGATGCCAATGAATTCGAACTTATTTTAAATTATCTTGTATTTTTCTATTGTTTTATAATTCTTGTGTATTAAGTATGACTTTCCTCTGCAATTTTTGGAGAACTATATACATATATATTATATATATATGTCATAACTATATATATATATAATATATAATATACATGTAAATTTTAAATAAATAAATAAATAAATATATTTATTTACAAATTATTTACAAATTAAATATAGATTTGTATCCCACACTTTTAGTTGAATCTTTTCTCCCTCTTTTTCTCTCCTTTTTTTTGGGGGGGGGTGGTTAAGGGGGTAGTAGACTACTGGCTGTCTTTCGGGTTGTGCAAACATTCAAGTATATACAAAATAGAAGAAGATCCTGGTCCTTAGTTTATTGTGTTGGTTGTCATTAATATTCATTCTACTCAGTGATGCTGCTGGGAAGAGCTACTTCTCTTTATTGAGGCACTGCTGCTTCAGAAGGACTCAGATTCCTTCACACTTGTTTTCTATACTGACTCAAGCTTTGTCACAGAGACTCTTTTCTCTGTGAAGTCTCAGGACTTTGAGGCCAGGATTCCACAGATGTCCAAAAGCCTTCTATCATCCTCCCTAGTCAAAGGATGATGGCACTGGGAGCAAGAGTTTGTGAATGTGCACCAAATTATGAAAACCATAAAGTCCTCCTGTATCTTCACTAGTGTCCCAGAAGCTATTCTTTCTTCTCATTTTCTAAAATTAGTCCAAGCACAATCTCTATCCCCTCTCCCCACTGGTATTACCCAGCATAGTAACTGTAGGTGCTTAGAGTCTCCAACAAAAACATAAAAAGGATTTGGCCTTTGGTGCCAAATAATCTCTGTTTCTGCCTTTGAAAACCGAAGCTGTTCACAAGCCTCAAGTAAAGGAAATTAGAGGACAGTGCTGGAAGTTCGGGATCACAATTGCATTTCTTCTGAGAGTCTCAGATAGGCATCAGAATAAGGCATTATCTCAGTAAATTATCTATGACATTGTTCTTCATGTATATTTTAAAAGGATATCAATTTAAGATTCTGGAGCGAGCAATGGCGAATGCATGACTTTGTAGGCACTGCTTTCTCCCTCTCCCATGGCAGATATAGTTAATTAATAATTTCTATCAATGGTTTACACTTGTTTGTTAATTCTCAGCATAATGGACAAAAAGCCAGTATTAATGAATTTGAATCAGAAATTGAGATTAGAATATGCTTACCATCTGTCCCCTGAACACTATAATGTGAGAAATTCTGAAATTTAGTGATGTTGCCAATGTGGCAGGGTAGAGTGGATAGATGAAGAGTGGTGGGGAGGAGAGAAGAGATGAGCAATTGACATTGTGTTCCACACAGGTCACTTGGAGAATGTATTCCAGGTGACTCCCCTTGAACCTAGGATTTGCTCTGAAGCCTTTGTTCTGATCACCTTGTACTTTGAGTCCATTCATTCATAATTAGGCTTGGGGAACAGATATATTCTAAAGAAAATTCCTAAATCAGGCAGGAGGAATTCTCTCGTCCTGGAGCAAGGTCATCCTTTTTGATCTTGGGCCTTCGATGGATTATATGAGCTTGGCTCACCCATGTTGAAAAGGACAATCTGCTTTACTCAGACAATAGATTTAAATGTCAATCTCACCCAAAAAAACCTCTCACAGAAGCAACCAGGATAATTAATGTTTCACCAAATATCTGGACACCCTATGGCCCAGTCAATTTGACACATAAAGGTAACATCACACCTGGAAACATTTTCCTGAAAGGCCTGAAGTGGAGACAAATGAATTTTTACTCTGGGTCTAGTTTTTAAAAATATCATGCCGGCTGTAGTTTTATTTTGTGATATATCTATATGTATATATTTATATATATTTGTTTGCTTCCCTGAAAGTTTAGTAGACTATGCAGATTCACTAGATTACAATTACAAATGATATTTCCGAGTGTTACTTATCCAGATAATTAATACTCGTTGAACAGAAGCATATTTAATTCTAATTCGGAAGACAACTTTATCTACAAGTTACAATTTGTCCTGTAATTCCAAGAGAGCAGCCTATTCAAAGCCTAAAAACACCATCGCATTAATCATATGTTTGCACCTTATTTACTTTAAGTTCTTATGTACATCTAATTTATGTTATTTAATATATATCAGACGTCTACACACAGGTACCCTTATATACACATTTAAACTATAAATGAACTTTAAAATAAAATTTCCCTGTAGAATTTTTCTTATATATATCATTTCTCTTTTTTCCAATTTGAATGGTGTTTGAAAACTAGATATTTGGCAAGCATTCCTAGGATTTTTGGCTTTTTCTCCCTTTATTTTCTAATGTAAAAGATAAACAACTGAGAGGAAACAGAATTAAATTTGGTTGGCCTTGATATAATTTCAACTGTTCATGTTCCACAGCTACCAAACTTACTTCTAAAAAAATAGTAACAACCTTAGCCACAATCTAAATTTTGTCATACCAGCAAACCTTATAAACTCTGAAATCAAAACTAACTATGCCAAGAGTTAAATCTAATTTAGTAGGCATGTGAATTTATAAAATAATAAAATCACAAAATAATTCTCACTTTTTCCAATTCATTTCTGGAAAATACATTTTAAACACATTGCATTTTCTCACAGGAACTTAAAATTGCAATTGCATTCCTGCTCAGTTCCTCACCATCAAATAAAAGATAAAATGATTAACCTACAATAAACTTAATAATAAAATTATTTTGTAAGTGCTATAGAATTAGAAAAATGCTTTCTCTATATTTTCTGAGATTGTACTCAAAACATTCTACTCAATGTTAATATACTGACAAGTAATTTATAATGTTTAAAAAATAAAAACTATGGTGGTCAAAGAAAACATGGGTACAGGACCTATTAGGCGTCAGCTCTTAATGTTCCTTGCAGTCCAATCTTTGGAGCTACCACCACACCAACATTCAACTATTTTGTTTCAATTTTCTAACTATTTGTGGAATAAACCTCACTTTTGAATTGCATTAATCAGGACACTTTCATTTGAAAGTGCTAAAAAACTCAACAACTCAATTTGGTTTAGGCAAAAAAAAAGGGAGGGACTTTATTGGTTCCCATAAATAAAAGTCACAGGGCTATGTTCTATAGGCCCTGTTGAATTCTAGGGGTCAAAGATGCTAACAGGAATCTTCCTCTTTATTCTTCAGCCCTTCATTCTTTGTTTATCCTCAGTCAGGCTCTCATCTTCCTATTGGCAAGGTAACCTCTAGTAGCTGCAGGATTTATTCTTCCATTTTGGAACCATAGGACATAGACAGATTTGTCCCTCTGTAGTGTCAATAAAATCTAGTTAGTGAGTTTCATTGATCCAACTTTAATAGGACTCTGCAAATCAAAATGTGTTGTTCTGTTGAACTGCAACCATTTTATATATTTTTAGTTTATATACCACTTAATATATTATTAGTTTATATATTCACTTAAGGTTTTTCTCTGCTTCCTCTCTTTCTATCTCTCTTCTTTCTTTCTTTTCTTTTTAACATCTCATTTCAAAAAGAATCAGTATATCTGTGATTCTTATTGCTTTTTAAGGTTCTCTTTTAACATTTTGAGCTTGTTTTTCAAGATAGGAATAATTTAGCAAGAAAATACAATCTTAAAGTGTTTTGTGGCTGATAATTTAATTATTTAATAATTATTTTACTAATTTAATTATTAATTATTAAATTTAATAGATTTGTTTGGATTAAAGTGATTTTTACAATAATGCATTTAAATAAATTGTTTTAAAAGTCCTTTTCTTATGCGTTAGCGAACTCTGAGGAGAGAATATAATGCATGGTTGTTAAAGGCACTTAGAGATATAAAAATGTATAAAAATATATATCTATATTGAAGAGGTTAAAAGGTTAATATGCTGTTAGCAATTTTTGTGGTATTTTGTTTTAGTTTTTATGTTGCTGTATTCTTTTGTTTTTATCATTTAAATATTTATGAAGTATGAATAGATTCGGGCCACCTGCTGATTTGAATAGATAGGCATGGTATCTTTAATGGTAGCTCTTTTCCAGAATTTTTTAGTATCAAATATTCCATTTATTTTCAAACAAAACAAAGTTTATTTGAATAACAAAACACATTTTTAAATTCGACTTTTTATAAAGTAAGCTTTATTTACCTTTCTAAGGTCTATCTTTTTATTTATTTATTTATTTATGAATTTATTTATGTTTTACACCTACAGCACCTGGTTTTCCTAGGTGGTCTCCCATCCAAGTACTAACCAGGCCTGACCCTGCTTAGCTTCCGAGACCAGACTGGATTGGGCTTGTTCATGGCCATAGACTCTAATATATTTTTTTAAATTACAACTCGTATTGTACTTTTAGTTGAGACTAGACCTTATAAATATTTTAATGCTTCCTTAATTAGAATTTATACTCCTTTGAGGAAGAAAGAAAAAGTTTAGAGGAGTTTAATCAGTACCTTTAGACTGATTGATATTCACATAATAAAGCTAAAATCTGTTACTCAACAATAACTTTTTAATTGAAGAACCATAGTAAGAACTTACTTTGTTCATATTGTGAATATCTAGTTGATACGTGACATACAAATACTTGATGCATTGTAGTATATAGATGCTATTATATTATGCATTATAAAAATAATACTTTATTTTGTTTCAATGGAATCATTATGTTGAAATAGTGGGACACAAGGAGGGTGTGCAATCATGAAGTAACTTAATTTTCTTCTTTTATTCTTTAAAATCTTTGCTATGGGACCAATTCCTCTTGCTCTGTGGATAAACTTAAGGCTAGTTTCATGACTTTTCAGGCTACTTTTAGATCTTCTGGTCCCTCAAACAATCTCAGGTCATTCGAATACTTATTTGCATGAAATAGACTTTTCAAGTTCATTGAAGTTAAAGATTCTTCCCTTCATTAAATTGGGCCACCATCTGTGGAAAAAGGGGCCTGGTTAGCTTCTTCTTTATTTCTCTAGAGAGTCCTTCTCTTTCTTCCCACTCTGGAGGCTGCCTCTTGTTCCTTCTCTAGAGTTAAAAGAGGTGTGGGGAGGGCAGATATTTTTATTGGCACTACGTGTCTGGCACTGGTCTGTGTTGGTTTCCTCTGGCCATGGCAATGTTTTTTCGTGTGCTCTTTAGAAGTACCAACCTTCCCTCCATTGCTGGAGATCTTGCACTGATGTGTCCTTCATACTGCTGAATATATTTTCTGTCTGACTGTTAATATCCCCTTCTTCAGCTCTTAGGAGTCCATAAAGGTTTACACCCTGCTGAATTACCTCATGTGGGAAGGCAATCTTCCTGGGCAGGACAACACCCAGGCCAATTGTCTTTTGTGTCAGGAATACACTGAGTTCAATGGAACAATCTCTCTTGACTCTGCCTTTAGAGAGAGTCCAACTATGGTCAGCTGCCAAGCAGAGATATTAGATATGAGTCTGATGTCAGGCAGCTGTGATCCATAAACTCCAGAGGAACTACGTCAAGCTTTCTGACTAGGCCATCAATGCCTTTGTGATGGTGGTAGCACATGCATGGTGGTCCACAGCAACCTGGGTCCACCTAATCTCTTCTAATCTTACCTTCCTTCTTCTCTTCTCTTCACTTCGCTTTGCTTTACTTCTCTTCCCTTCCCTTCCTTTCCCTTCTCTCCCTCACCTCTCCCCACCCCCGCTGCCACCACTTTCTGGAGGTGACAGATCAGCTAAGGGGTCTATATGGTCCCACATGAGCCTGGGGTGGGGGAGCAAAACAGTTTCTCAGGCACTTTATTTTCAAATTCTGGTTAGGTGATCTTGAACTTCTCTTTGGAATGCAGGACTGGTGCCATCTATTTTCCAAATCTGAGATATAGAGTTCTATTTAAATTCTATCACAAGCAAAGAATCAAGAACTAGTTAAGGACATGATCTATTGTGTTTTCCTATTTGGGGGCCAAGTATTTGACAGCTGAAGAACGACATAGGAAAATATGTTATAATAGATTTTTTTTTTTTTGGTGAATTTTCTACGAACTGTTAAGTTTTTGTTGCTCCGGTTTCTTTATTTATAATATTCTACATGTCTCATGGTGAGATTATGAAGATTATAGTAGTACAAAGTGCCTGGAACTAGTGTGGGAGAATCTGGTAATTATATGACATATATTCCATTATGTTTCTGCCAGGCTGGTATTATATAAGTGTTATCGTCTGTAGCTTATCAATGGAAAACTTGAGGCTAAAATGAACACTATTTTGGAATAAAAGTGTATTACACGTGGGATTCCTAGAACACTTTCCTTCCAATGTTACTACCAAAGATCATTAAGAAAGGAAAAAGAGTAGCTTCATTCTCCTCGAGTGAATATGTTTTATGTCAAGTAGTCTGCCCAAGTTTCAAGGCATGTGTAAAATAAGTGCTTGATCAAGTTTATTCAACTAAACAATTAGCCATTATTAGCACTGAGATTCATTCATTAACAGTTTGTAAATAACAGCTGGTTTATAAATATTATGCAAATTATAAAATGCACACTCGTTATCAATATTTTGTTAATTGACTACTAAGAAGCTGAAAAGAAATATTCTCATTTTAACAATTACATGAGTAAAAGGGGCAAATTATAAATATTATAGGTATACAAGTATTAATATATATTTAATTCTAAGATCAAGATAATAGCTTTAAAAAATAATATCCAGTTTTATATGCTGTGAGATTTGTACATTAATTTTAAGATTTGTTATTTTATGTCAAACATTTATGTGTGCATACACTGTAGTCTTTGTCTGGAAAGCTTTTTGTTCCTTTCCGCCCCATCCATTCCCAACACAAAAGCCAAGGAAGGAAAGAGTATCAAGAAGATGACAAAAATCAATTTTATCAGAAGCATCTCAGAAGTTCAGTAATTCAAAACTGAGAAATTTCCATTTGGATTTTTGATAAAAAATGTCACTCGTTAAATCAGTCATAATTATTTCAGTGACTGGGAAGAAATAGAAAGCACAGTGGAATGAACTGAAGGAAAATAAATAAGAAAATGGAGACAATTATTATAGACTCTCTGAGAAGTCTGAGAAGAAAAGGATAGAATGATGTCTAAGTAGGACATAGGGTCAATTGGTTTATTTGTTTGAGATTTGAACCTATGTCAATTTTTTTTTTCTGTAAATTGAGGAAGATTATGACTACATTCCCTGCTCCCTCCACCAAATTGAAGAACCATATCTACATATACATGATTTTAGGAAAGAAGACTTAGAGCAATGTACAAATAGGCCAAGAAGTCTGATTTTCACTGTTAATCATAGAACAACAGTCACATAAACATACACATACTCACACACACATGCGTACACTATCTTTCTGACATTTTCACCACTGCCTATTTAAAATGAAGAGAAAGTTAAATTCAGATTTGATGCATTTCAAGAAGCATGATTTTAAAGGCTTTTATATATGACCAGAAAACTTGATTAGATATACCTACTTAGATCCTATTGATCAGTTGATATCTTGGGAAGTTAATATCTGCATAGGTTAATAGTGGGCTGGAATTCCTTTAATAAACAAATTCCCACCAGTTAAATTTAGTAGAACTATTTAGTGCAGTTAATAAACAGAAGGGTGAAGTGAGACAATTTTTTATATTTGACTCTTGCTTTTTTTTTTTTGAACTGAAAACCTGAATGGCCAGCTGCCATCCTACAGGTCCACTTTCATCTGGTAGCTTGTAGTGAGTTTATTTCAGGAAATATGTGGAAATCAAAACAGTGGCCTCTCCACTTTGCTTTATTCCCCTTCCTAACTGAAACCTCAGTCTGTATTTGCTGGTAGTGGAATATACTTAATCTCTGCAAATGAAACAGTTACATGTTTCAGGTTTGTTCTGCAACATCTTCACATTTTTCTCTTTTATATTTTTGAAACAGTAGCTATTACTAAAGTTATGATTATACTTTGATGCATAACGCCTCACTTTATCTCACATGATTATTGAGAAGATGGAGTTAAATGTGATCTGAGAATGTGCTGTTGACCTAGGTAATCAGAGAGTGTGGAATTGGCAGCAAGAATGGGTCAGAACTGAAAAGAAACAGACAAATTTAGATTCAGGAAGGCAAAGCACAGCATGGAAATACAGTAACATGTTGAAAAGAGACAATTTTATATAAAATGTGAATTGTAAAGGGTGCACTAAATCAGAATTTTAAAATCTAAGGTCCTAAGATCTATAAGTGAGGATTAAAAGATTCCATAAATGACTTGAAATTTTATGCAAAATTGTGTGTGTGTCTGTTGCAATATCATCATGTGTGAATATACATTTTTCAGAGGACAAATTTTATTCCTTTTAGTAGAATTTCAGATAAGTCTATAAACCAAAAGAGATTAAGGACCACCAGACAACGTGTTCTATAAGGCCCGTTCCAGCACTTAAATTTCCACATCATAGATATAATGGAATTGGGCAGCAGGAGACCACTATCTGATTTCAAAGTCAGGCAGAGACTGTAAAATTCTAGGGTCAACCCTTTGTGACCGATTTCTGGATTTGTTATGTTTTCTCATAATGTGGGATTAAGAGCATGAGCTTGGATCCACACTGCATGGATTTGAACCTTGACTGAAAGACCTTGGGAAAGTGACTCAATCTCTCCGTGCTTCAGTTTCCTCAATTATACAATCAGTTTTATCCATTACACAGGATTGCTGTGATGAGCTTACATGAGTTATCCCATGTCAAGTACTTAGAACTGTGTGTGCCTGGAACATATTCAGCGCTCAATAATGTTTATCATAATTATTATTATTGCTTCTGGTTCCAAGATCTAAACTTCCTCCTAGCAGCTCAAATGCCTAGAACTAGGCTTGAAGTAGGTCTTCCTGCATCCATAGCAGGCCTGAGTTATTGTAGCCCAGAGCTGGAACTCTGCTATCCCTTTCCCTTCTCCTGCTTGAGGAGGCATCTCCTGTGAAGATGAGATGTCTTTAGGAGTTATTTGTTTATCTAACCCTGACTTGGTAAGAACAGGCAGAAGCTGTTGTTCACCTCTACAGTTCTCAGATTTCTTCTTTGTAAGATTAAAGGGTTGGACTACATGACTTCTAAGGTCTCTTTCAGTCATAATTATATGAATTTATAAATAATATAGAAAGACTGCATAGGTAAGTGACATTAGTGATGATGTAGAGTGAAGGATAAACACTCTAACTGCATTTTCAAGCTTTAAAAAATTGCCCTGGACATTTAGATAAAAACTTGGCTTCCAAGGCTTTCTAGGTATTATATAACACATGAAACAAATATTGTTTCTGAAAAACGAGATATCTTAGTAACTATGTCATTAAAATTTTATTAAATTTTGTTACTGAATTCCATGTTTTACGTCATGAGTCTTATTTTTCATGTATTTTGTTTCCAAAAAGTAAAGCAACTGCTGTGGAAACGAACTCAAATTGCTGAAAATGTGGCAGTACCAAGAAATAAAGTTTTAAGAAGATAATAAAGGATTCGAAAAAGGAATACTTCAGATTAAGTAGATAACTTCACCTTCTCTCTTGTCAGTATTAGCATGGTTTAAAAAAATAATGCCACAAAACTGCCAGCAGAGGTCCTCAGTTACATAGTTTATCAATTCTATTTACTGAAAAATCTCTATAGCAAACCGATTTCAAGGACTTATTTGCTTACTTCAGATGACTAATCACAATGAATGACATGAATTTAAACTACTAACAGAAGAGAATATATTTCAATTAAAAATACAATTCATATGTATAGCAGTATATAATATATAGAAAAGTATTATAGAGATAGAAAAAACTAAATGCAAGTTACGTATTTTTAAATTGGTGGTTTTCAGAAAAAATCATTGGATGAAAGTGAAGAATGGTGAGGAAAAGACTAAACCATTATTTATGGGTCTCATTTTTTTTACTATTCTACTTCTGGAAGGAAAAAAAGGATTCATATAGGATCTTTTTTAGGTAAAAATTCTGAATATTCTAGGTTTTTTTTTTATTAAAGATGAATTTTAAAGAGGAAATAAAATAATCAGAAATAGAAATAAGTAATGTGAGGTTATTGTTATCCAAAATAATTAGATAATACTTTTCGAATTGCCAGTCTTCCTCATCCCTATTTCTTTTTTGTCTTTGCACTGAGATACCCCTGTAAATTCTCTTAAGAAATAATTAAAAGGTGACCCCCAGAGATACTGGGGCCTCTCTCTTGATAGAGCTTACTAATTGATAGTTGACAATATGTTCAAAAAAATTAAAGCCTCACATTTGTTCAGAAGAAGAAAATCAAATTCAAGACAATGGCGCAGGCTCCCTCTCTCTGGGTCTCAGTGTCCTAATCTGATTTTTCTAAGCAACTTCCTAATGCCCAAGGGTGTAGTTGTGCTTCTGGAGGGCATGAGTCAAAGAGGGAAGGCAAAGGTGAAATGAAATGACCTGACATAGACATAAATGCTAGGCAGATTGAGTAGGTATTATCTCATGGCCAAGAAGCAATTTAATGGAAGTTAGATAAAGAGGAAGGTAAGATTCTAAAAAATTAAATTATGATAAGTAATCTCAAAGTACAATCATGCATCTAATGATGTTTTGGTCAACGATGAACCACATATAGGACAGTGGTCCCATAAAATTATAACGGAGCTGAATTTCCTGTAAGAAATGGAAGGATATGTGGTTCAAAAAGGTTTTTCTGTTTGTTTGTTTTGTTTTTTTTTTCTGTGGGACTTGGCAATAGTCCTCAGTTCCACACACTCTCCATGCTGTAAACACCCACTTTTCTTTTATGAATACCAACCACAAAGTTCCTTAATCTGACCTCTGTTCCAACATACAGTAGCCAAAACCACACTGTGACAATCCTTGTGTTCCTTTATTGCTCAGTCTTGATTTCATATTGGTACCGACCCTCAGGCCATCTTTCACGTGCTCCTAACAGTCACTATTACTCAGTCATGTTTCTCCTCGATATTTCCAGTCAATCCAGTCCACCTCCCTGTTCAGAGAGCAGCATTGACAGTTCCGATGTTCTTTTTCTGACCCTGTTGGAAGGAAGCAGGATGTGGGCTTGTGGGACAGTGTTAATAAAGTCTATGGGAGTGTACAGTAATGTCCTCTGCCTTCACGTTCACTGACTCTCTCAGAAAAACTTCCAATACTACAAGCTCTATTCATAGTAAGTGCTTTATACAGGTGTACCATTTAAAAGAAATCTTTCATACATTGCAATATTTTTATCGTACCCTTTCTATGTTTATATATATTTAGATACAAAAATACTTATCGTATCACAATTGCCTACAGTATTCAGTACAGTAACATGCTGTACAGGTTTATAGCCTAGGAGTAATAGGCTGTACCATACAACCTAGGTGTGTAGTAGGCTGTACCTTCTAGGTTTGTGTAAGTGCGCTGTGTAATATCTGCATAATGACAAAATCACCTAATGACATGTTTCTCAGAACATATTCCTGTCATTAAGCAACACATGACTAGGAAAGAGATACACTTCTAAGCAACTGTCTTTTCAGTTCTTTTAAATTCTCCTCGAAGTTGCTTATGTTTGCTTTTTTGCTGATGTTCTCTGCTCCCCACCTTTTTTTGCAGTCCCTGGCTGTCTTGAGAATTAGAGAGCCTTTAGAAACTAAACAAAGACAAGCTAATACAGGCATACTGACCTCATTTTATTGTGCTTCTCTTTATTGCACTTCAATTTATTGTGCTAAGGAGATATTGTGTTTTTTACAAACTGAAGGTTTGTGGCAACCCTGTGTTGAGCAAGTCTATTGGTGCCAGTTTTTTCAACAGCATTTGCTTGCTTTATGTCTCTGTGTCATAATTTGGTAATTCTTGCATTATTGCAAAATTTTCATTATTATTATATTTCTTATGATGATCTGTGTTCAGTGATCTTTGAGAAATCATTCATGAAAGGAGAGGTCAATTCATGTGGCAGACTTCATTGCTGTCTTATTTTAAAAAATTTCCACAGCTCCCCGCCCCACCCTTCAGCAACCACCACCCTGATCAGTCAGCA
>NW_011888792.1:15580253-15586737 GCF_000151845.1 Pteropus vampyrus
GACCTCATTTTATTGTGCTTCTCTTTATTGCACTTCAATTTATTGTGCTAAGGAGATATTGTGTTTTTTACAAACTGAAGGTTTGTGGCAACCCTGTGTTGAGCAAGTCTATTGGTGCCAGTTTTTTCAACAGCATTTGCTTGCTTTATGTCTCTGTGTCATAATTTGGTAATTCTTGCATTATTGCAAAATTTTCATTATTATTATATTTCTTATGATGATCTGTGTTCAGTGATCTTTGAGAAATCATTCATGAAAGGAGAGGTCAATTCATGTGGCAGACTTCATTGCTGTCTTATTTTAAAAAATTTCCACAGCTCCCCGCCCCACCCTTCAGCAACCACCACCCTGATCAGTCAGCAACCATCAACCTCAAGGCAAGAACCTCTATCAGCAAAAAGATTACAAATTGTTGAAGGCTCAGATAATGGTTAGCATTTTTCAGCAATAAAGTATTTTAGAATTATGGTACGTACATTGATTTTTTGACATAATGGCATATTTAATAAACTACAGTGTAGTATAACATAACACTTATATGCACTGGGAAACCAAAAAATTCACATGACTCACTTTACTGTGATATTTGCTTTATTGCACTGGTCTGGAACCTACAATATCTCCTGCGTATGCCTGTAGTAGGAATGTAGAAGACATTCTTGGCCTTTATCAAGGGTTGTATCTGTGAAAAATAAGTAGCCTTTTAAGAGTTTATTTTTTTTAAAGCTGCTGCAGAAAAGAGGTGGGTGGCATTTAATTAATTCACAGTAGCTTCTAGAGCAAGTAAACATCTTTGGAGAAGAACTTGTTTATCTTCCTTCCATATCTTAATCAGCAAGAATACACTGAATAACCAAAGGGAATACTATTGTCATTTTTAATCTGTTCGTTGAGTGTGATTGTTTCTTTTCTTTCTAAAAAGCGGGCTCTCAGATTTCTCAGTGCTATGTAGAATAACTAGTTTTCATGTACACAATAGTATAATAGGCATAGATATCCATAGAGGTCTTCAAGGTTATCAAAGGTTTGGTTTTACATAAAGATATTCGGAGTATATGTAGTATTTTATTAATTCAGATGTTGCATATGCATAACACAGCATCTTTCTAGTGCATTAAGAATGCTGTTCAGGTGTATGTATTATATTCATCTTTATGTCTTTTTTTCTCATAAAACATTTTTTATGCTATTTATTTGAGGCATTCCATTATACCCAATGTTTCTATGAACACTGCTTAGATAATAACTACCTTTAAAACATTTGTTGACAATATGAAAAATACAATAAAGTACAATTATTGTATAACATATTGCAAGGAGTTATATAGAAATTCATGACATGACTGTTTTATATACAAATTAGACCTTAAAGTATATTTAACTGTATTATAGAACCCTTAACATAACATTTCATTAGATTCAGGAGCTCTTATATATTATTTCACAATTATACTTATATGCATTCTTAAATTCTCTCCATATAGAAAATATATCTACAAATTTCATGACTCGTATTGGGAGATGGCACTTTAAGTCTCTGGCTGTTATTTTAGCCTGGCTTGGTATTTTTCTGTGGCTTGGTAAAGTCGAGGGGGTTGGATTTTATTGTTCTCATTTTCTCTGTCTAAGCAATAATATCTTAAAATATAAATTAAAAAATTTAATTTCCTACTTACCAACTAACTCAAATAATATAAATCAGACTATCCATTTATAGATCAAATGTGAGGCACTCATTACTCAAGAGTCAAGGATGCTCTTTCTTCTGTATCTCTCAGTTATTGAGACTTCTAACCTTATTGCGGTATCTACTATTCTTTAAGGAAAAAGAAAAGCCAGAGGAACTGACCAGTGTCCCTAAGGGACCAGCATTGGAAAGGCACTAAACTCTGGCTGGGATGTGGAGAGAGCTACTTACAATCCCTTTGTTACACATGTAAACAGTTACCAGACACATCCAGAATGGAATATATTGGAAACACTAAAATTAGTTTTAAGAGATGAGTTTAGAAGCATTACTTTCTTGTGCTTGAAAATATAATCTATAATTTCCAAGGATTACAACCATTTGTCCTCACATATTTCAGAGCCCTTTCGCACTCACTCATTTACTCATGTTTAGTTCCTAGGTGATGGGTTACTCAAAATTCCTTAATCTTTCTCATCTCATTAGTTTCAATTTTGCACATCAGATATCTTCAATGATGACTTCTTCTTTTCTATGGAAACATGCCGATGTGCTCAGACTAAGTTATGGAAAAGTTGAAAGGGGAAGGAGTTGAAGAAAAGTTGACAGTTTCTTCCCTAATGGTCACTTAACTGGCAGAGAGATGAAATGGCTCCTAAACCTCCACATTGAGGTTAAACTTTGACATTCTAAAGTGAAAGTGATGGTGGTGGTGTTAGAACAATTTGGTCTTCTGGTTATATTAAAAATAGAAATAAATTTTAAAATGGAGTTTCAGTTTTAAACTTTCATGTTTTATTTATTGCTTGTCTCCATTATATTAGGTGGGCAAGAAACATTCTGAAACCAAACCAAACCAAACAAAAACCACAAAAAACTTTTAATGTTTTATGATTGTTTTAAGAACTTTTATACTGAGATAGAGATAAATATTTTGGATCAGTATCTGTCCATTTGATGATGATGATGATGATATTATTATTTAAATCATATTTTTATGTCATTCTGTTAGTAACTCAACACAAGTATGTGTGTAAGTAAAGAGACTGCATTGTTTTTTTGATAAAGTTACAATTTATAAATCTTTTCCTGTTTCTAAAATTATTTTCCCCTTTTGGATATTTATTATTTCTACTTTGTAAAAAAAAAAATGTGAATGATAATCTTTTTCCAATGTCATGCTAACTTTGCCAGGATAGAAAAGAGGTTAAATCAAAGAAAGGTTAAATTTAACATTTGTTAAATAAGCATCAGTTAGATTCGATGGCATCGGGGATAAGCTGACTGATAGATATATCATTGCTTTTGTTTTTATTCAAAATTTGTTCCCAATATATGATCAATAGTGGCAGTAAGTTTGAATCTTCTTTTCAGATTTTTTTTTTTTTTCCCGGTGGTGGTGGTGGAGGAATCTAGGTGAGAGATGGTGTCTGCCTTATGATATGGCTGTCCTGGGCTGTAATATAAGGTAAGTAGACAGTTACATGGGAAACAGAAACTTCAGAAAAGGAAGTTCATACATTCAGAGATGGGAAGCTCATATATTATTCAGCCCATCTATTTGCCTCTGTCCATAGTTTTGTTCTTCTACCTTTATCTAAAATATATGAAGAGCTATGATGGATCTATTTTCTAACACTTAAAAAAAAATTAGGGTTGACAAGGGGCTGGTGGAAAGGATATATTTGTTTATAAGCTCTTTAAGTTTCCCTTTTCTTTTCATTTTAGAAAATATTATAATAAGTATTCTTACCCATACTTAATTTTTCTTATTTAAATGTCCCTATTAATATACAAAATATTTTATTTAGAATTTCATTAATTATGAATTTACATTAATTTTAAGAGGGGCTTAACTGAAATTTACTTTTATGCTTTCAATGAAAAAAATTTGTTAAGAAAATTAATAGCAAGTGAAATTTCAATGGTACAGCTACTCAGTTAAGAAACTACTTACAGCCTGTTTAGAAACACTCTGAACATAGTGTAATTGCCATTTATGAAATAAATATATAAATCTAATTTATATATTTGTATATATTAAAATCATTCTTATCTATTCCTTAAAGTAAGACTAATGTCATACTTTATTATTATTATTACAACTAGAATAATAAAGCTGTGCACTTAAAATTAGCTATATTTATAATTACATATATAATAATGAACACTTTTCATTAGATAATGTAGTCTTTTTCCAATTAACAAAAACTTGATAAAGTTTTACAGTATCAGTTTTTATCAGTTTTTAAAAAGGCAGTAAAGGACAAGGAAGATTTTGAAACAGTTAAGAGATGAATTTAATCTTTTATTAAACTCCTTTTAGTTAAAAAGATTGCATTAGAAGTTACTTCTACATGCTGAATTATAATCTTGACAAAATATTTTCTAAAATCCATAGAGATTACAAGATTGATCATTTAAGCATTCTAAAATAATTGCTAGAAATGTGAGTACTTCAGTTATTTTTAATAGAAAACACTGTACAGTATGAAAATAGTATCAACAGTGCAGTAGTAAAAAAACAGTATAATAATACAAAATTAATGTGGCATTGGTTGAGTCACTCAGTATCTCTGAGTCTCAATTTCCTAATCTATAATATAAAAAATTTGGACTGAATGATCTGTTGGGTTACTTATAATTCTAAAATAATTTATATCTGTGATATTACTATCATACAGCCTGAAAGAATATGTATCATGTAATTTTGAAGAATGTATTTATTTAAAACAACAAGACTTTGGAGATATGAGTTTATTCATAAGGGTAATTTATTAGATAAAAACATTTCATTTTGAGGAAATTACTGAGCTTGCCTGATTGTTACCATTCCAGGAAGAGCTACTTTATTTCTCAGCAGAGGAAATGATGTACTATTTGAAAGTTTCATTCTGATGTGGGCACTCACATTTCAGGAACATCTGAAGAAACCAAAGTGGTTTTGTACTATATGTTATATAGTTGGCATTGATGTTACCGAAGGATATAGTCAGTTTTTTGGAGTGAGATGTTCAATCCTTTCCTTCCTGCATGCAACATTTTAAAAACCTTGCTTAGAAGTGAAGTTTATTTTTCATACAGGAGCTGGAGATCCTTTTGAAATGGAATTACGTTCTTGTTGTCATGGCAACATAGGATTCCACACTTCTGCTCTCTACAATGTATATTTCTCTGAGTCCGGATGTTTATAAGTGTTTTATTCATTGGTGGCAGTGTGTGGTTACTGGCTTCAAAAAAATATATCAGGCAAATGACATCTATGGTGCCTGTCAACTATGAATTTCTAAGATACATTAAACATTCTAAAGAAGATGATTACAGTGTTTCTTTTAGGAAGGATACTAACTTTTATTTTCCATATTAATCAGTGTATTTAGTGCTAGTTACTGTAAAAAGCAACTCGTATGTCAGCGGCTTAGATCAACAAAGGATTTTTTTTTTTGCTCATGTCAGATGTGGACAGGGCAAATCTCTCATAGAGGGTGACTTGTCTTTGTTGACCCTTAGAGGCTACTGGGAATCCTCCACTACATCTCTTTCATCAGCTTGGCTGAGGAGCAGAGAGAAAGCATGCAGAATTGTACAGGTTATTTTATGGCCAGAACCCTCTCACATAGCCCTAACTAACTGCAAGGGAGGCAGAGGTGTGGCCCAGAAAGAGAAGATGGGATCGGCAAGCATCCTGTCTCTGCCATAGTGTCTTTTTGTTTACAAATGTTTCATGTTTAGTTGGAACACCTTTGGAGAAATTTAGATCTCTCTATTTAAAATTCACTTTGAATGATGAACAGGTGGTAGTTGATATATTAATTAAAATTTATTTCTGTTGCTGTTTCATGAAAGACATTCACTTTTTCTTTCCTTACAATTTAGAGTATTCTGAATTTAACAATTAACCTCTTATTTTTTATATTTATTGCTACCTTAAGATCTCATTTTAATTATTGAGCTCTTTGCTTCTGTTGAAGAGAACTCCATAACTTACAAAGTAATAATCATAACAGGACTTTTATAATTCCTTAGAGGCTAGATGAACTTTATTTGAAATAATTTTAAGTAAATTATTTTGTTCTGAAATATCACTTTTAGTTTAACTCTCTGGTAATACAGAAAGAATGGTCTTAATGATCACTCTGTTCTGTTTCTTATGTTTGCAGTGAGTGTATGGCCATATGCGACCAATTAAAGGTGTCCACAAATTCTTTGATACTTCTCTATTGAGAAGTGGAGTCTTGGCCCCTCTTCCTGAGTCCGAGTGAGCTCTGTGACTGCTTTGACAATAGAATATGGCAGTTTCAGGCCTATTCCTTAAGAGAATAGCAGCTGTGCCAGTTTCAGGCCTATTCCTTAAGAGAACGGCAGCTTACACATTTGGCTCTTGGAATAGACGTTCTGGGAATGAAGCCACCATACTGAAAACCTTAAGCTACCTGTAGAGGCTGTGTATAGGAAGGAGCTCTGGGTAACAGCTCTGGCTGAGCTCCCATCCTGCAGCCAGTATCAGTTGTCACCCATGTGAGTCAACCATCTTGGATGTCAGTCTGATAGAGCCTTTAGATAACTTCAGCCCCAGGTGCTTTCTGAATGTTATCAAAGAGAGACTCCAAGTTAAAAACTGTCTGAGCGTTCCAAGCCATTCAGAAATGTGAGAGATCATAATAAATTGTTTTATTTATCTGGAACAGCATATTTTTCTTTACTAAGATTTTACTCTTAAAAGGCTTCTAACACCATCATTAAGTTCTCACCAACCTTTGAATGTGGTTGAACAGCCTTTGGATTTAAAAAAATGAA
>NW_011888792.1:15587197-15598799 GCF_000151845.1 Pteropus vampyrus
GTAAACGCAGGCAGGGCTAGCTAGCTGTGTGCAGATTATCATTAGCTGATTCCTTGTATTGCATGATTTGGAAGAGCCAGTAAGGATCAGATTACCTTAAGTACTTCCCTTACATAGGAGTCTATGTCCTAAAACACCACCATTACAGGTTCAGTCATTTGTGTTCTTTCCCCAAAAAACCTCTATTAAAATGTGATTTTTTTTTTTTTTTGGAGAATAGAACTTGAACAAACTCATAATCAGGTATTATATTCAGATATAATCTTTCTCCTATGGAAAGAAGAGTCTTCAAAGCATTGCTGTTTAAAGAGCCTTAAAGAATTGGTATTGTTCTTGGGAAGATGCCGAGTATTGAAATAGAGAAAAAAGAGAAATGACATATATTGCACACTTCATAATTTTATCTGAGCGTATGCTAAATGCACTGCATACTTCCAATTCTATATATACTACATTCTGTGAGTCTCCTTTGAATCATAAGCTCTTTGAAGCAGGTTCATATATTGTACATATTTTATAAAATAATAATATAATAAGTCAATAACATTTATTAAAACCTACTATTAACTGATAAGCATTCCTTTTATCAGCCTTATTCCTGGGCATATGCAAATCTTTGGAAAATGACCATGCGAATTCTGAACATAACATGATAGTGCTTTCTTTAAGAGGCATGTGCTTAGAATTGTAATTCTTTTGGTAGTTTCTTCATGTTTTATGTATAGATGGAATGATAATGTATGAGAACAGTTGCTCTAGACAGTCCAGCTAAAATAATTTGACTGGTAGACTCTCCTTACTCCTACTGTCTCATTCTCTCTTTAGGAGCATATAGCCATCTAGCTAGAGACCACATTTTCCAATCCCCCTCCCCTCCCCCACCCCCCTTCCCCCTGCTGCCAGATTGCCCACATGTCTAAGTTATCACCAGTGGCATGGAAATAGAAGTGATGTGGACAACTTATGCCTCATTTGCTTAAGGATAGAAAAATATTCTTGATTTCTTCTCTTTTTCCCCTTCTTGTGAGTAGGAATATAATGTGTTTGTAACCTAACTTCAAGCACACAGATGAAAATAATACCCTAGGGGAGTGATGGAACAGCAAGATGAAAAGGTCCTATAAGCCTGAGGGACCTTGTGGATCAGGGCTACCCAGCAAGCTTGAATACTCCCCTTGGGGTAGTTACAGGAAAAAAAAATAAATTGTATTTTACATAAGTCACTGTTTTTTTATTTTAAATCTGTTTCTCAAAGTACCTTAGCCTTTACTATAACTAATAAACCTCATTTTTATGATTAAAATAAATATTTGCTCTGAAAGAGCTCAACATTTATCCATGTGTATGGTTATTAACGGCCTCATTAACTTGATGATATTTTAAAAAAGTTCTGAAAGTGATGCCCTGAGTTGAATGTTTTCACAAATGTAATTATGAAATAGTATGTAAATGGCCCAATGAAACATCTAATTCAGGATGAAGACCCAGTGGGAAGGCATCATTTCTTCCCGTCAAAATAGTCCTTATTTTTGTTATTTACTTATTTCTTTAAAACTTAGATTTCTATACCTGCTTAATAAGTATCTCTTTCATTCACTACTGTGTATTACTTTGTTCTAAGTACTAGAAGATCAAAGAAGTATTGGCTCTGATTTGAAGGAGTTTATGTCCTTGTCTGTTTTGATGAACATCATCTTCCAGAACTCAGAACGATGCCTACTATATAGGATACTTCTTGAATATTTTAAGACTGAGTGAATATGGTTGATGAGCAAATATATATAGAGAAACACATAGAAGTACAGGGCAGTATTGGAGTGATAATAAAATAAAATAAAAACTATGGAGTTTAGAATAATGAGAGTCAACAGGGTGGTAAAAGCTTTGGAGGAAGTTTGAGATTTATCTGGAGAGAGTTTATGCTGGTTCCTAAAGACAGGACAGATAGTATGCACAAAATTAAAGGCAATATAATCTCTGTCCAGTAGAACTTTTTGTGATGATGGAAGAGTACTGTATCTGTACTCTCTGATGTGGTACTAAGTAGGCACATGTGGCTACTGAGTATTTGAAATAAAGCAACGGTGACTGAGGAACTAAAATTTTAATTTTATATAAATTCAGTTAATTAAAATGAACATTTAAATGACTACAAATGGCTAATGGCTACCATGTTGAGAGCACAGGTAGAGATAATTCAAGCATAGAGTGTATAAACAAAGATTTAGAGGTAAGTATTGGTTTTAGTGAGTACCTGAACTAACTAAAGTGACTGAAGTGACAGTACTAAAGTATAAAATTTAAAATAAGGCTGCAGAATGGTATGTGTCTTCAAATCATACCTGGAAACAGTTGGTAAGTTCACATTTGATTTGCTATGAGACCATATTAACTACACACACACACACACTTGAAATGAAAGCTACATATTGAAAGATACTGAGAAAACTGCAAGAGGTGATCAGGATTTTTAAAGTGCAGTCTGTGTTGTCTCCCATTTAAATCCAAGTTATTTACTAGCTTAAAAAAAATATATATATATATAATACTGAAATTGTGTGTATCAAGACATTTAAATTCCAGTTACAGGAGTTTTCCTAAAACTATTTGTTCCATGAAAAGCCATGAAATACAAGCTTTCAGCATTTTCCTCTGTCTAAATATCTTCCAGGAAATTATATGTGAAAATAGGATCTAAAGTGTTTTCTCTAAATCTAATACAATTTATTTAAAAGTTTTCATTATTTGTGTCAACTTGTCCCCAAAGATATTTTTATCTATAATACGTGCTTGTAGTTAAAATTTAGTGAATATAATTTTGAAATACAATATGTTCAGTTTTGCCCATTTATGTCAGAAAGAGAGAATTGAATGAGAAGGAAAGTTGGAGATAAAAAAAGAGGAAAAAAAACAGGAAAGAAGATATATTAACTAACTTCTTTGATGGAATATTTACTTATATTGAATACTTGAGTTTAGTTTTTCTATTCTCTAGATGTATGCAAGTGAAATGGAGCAGCATCAAGACCTCTCTAAACTGAGAAGTATCAGAATGTGATCAATCTCTCTCCCAGCTGTCATAGTGTACTGCATAGTATAAGCAATGTGCAGTCTCTGTGATATGGGAAAATAGAAGTGGATGGGAAAATAGAATATTTTTTCTTTCAGATATCAAGGTCATTTTATGAGATGTAAAGACAGAAATGTTTCTAGGAGGCATTCTGCTCACTCCCAGAGAGCTTTTATCGATCTACTGTAAGAAACCAATTTCTACTCTCATATGTGTAGAACTCCTATTGAGGTCAAAGGTAAAGGACACACCTGGATCCAAAAAAGATGTTTTAACTTGAATTTTCTAAAATAAATTTCAGTAGCAAAAAAGTTAATATGAAATATTAAGCCCAGAAGATTCGTTCCACACACAATGATATCTCTGTAATGTTTCTTTCCTCTGCAGGACACTTGATCCACTCTCTATGTGTTTTGAATTGCTCTGTCCATCTACCTCACTTCCAAACATACCTTTATTCGCTTGCTCAG
Source organism: Pteropus vampyrus (assembly GCF_000151845.1). NCBI lineage: Eukaryota > Metazoa > Chordata > Mammalia > Chiroptera > Pteropodidae > Pteropus > Pteropus vampyrus. Next base: position 15,590,738 of record NW_011888792.1, read on the forward strand.
CCATTTAAAGGAAAAGATAGAAAAGAACATGTCTAACACAAAGGCTGCTGGAAACTTGAGTTTTTAATTTGCAGCTATTCATTTTACTATTAAGTAGAAACAGTTGAGTTTGGGGCAAGCCACATTAAACTCTTTGATATTCAGATTTAGCTGCTCTAGATTGGGCATAATGAGTTCTGTCAATTGTTAATGAAAGAATTCTACAGGGATTTTTATGCTGCTGTTTTTAAATTAAAAATATACATGGTATAGGCAAAGTCTCCAGACTAGCTTTTATGTCCTTCTATTTGCAATCTTGCTTTCATTTATATTAAAACAGTTACTGGGTGCTTACTGTATTCGAGATATTCTACAAGTCTCAATGTGAAGAAGAGTTTTGTGATTGGAGTAAAGTAAGTTTCTTAAAGAAATAAAAAAAAAAGATTTTTGGTTTATTGAGTAATTTTATTTTTCAGTGAAAAACATTTCTGAATATTTAATTGATTTCTGACAGAGAAATTTAACCCCTACCATACTAGAATATTTATATATTTTTAAAAATCGAGGTAATTTAATCCTATGGCTCTAGAAGTCTTAATAACTGATTCCTTCTCAGTCCATCTCTGACCATCTGTTCCAAAAATTGGACCTGTAAAAGGGCTGTGGCCAGCCTCATGACAATTTAACGTTGTAGTAATTGGATTACTTTCTCCTGGGTAGAGCAATGACCCCTTTACTCCAAGCCTTCTGAAAAGTCTGCTGGGACTATATATAAAGGCTAGAAGTAAAGGGGCTTCTTGATATTTCTGATGAAGTTTGGGACTGTAGCATTATGTACAGAATCAAGAGTCCATCTGAAAGACTGGCTAGGCATTGATTTCTGGTTGTGATGAGCACATTTCCTAAGCACAGGCTGGACACTATCGGATCTAAAGTACATCCCTACATAATCTTGCTCCACTAGTCATCTTACATTAGCAAGGTACCACTGACAGTGATTCTTCCCTTAAGTAAGGGGTCCTTTTATCAGTGAGAGTAAAGTGTGTACATATAAATTTGTACCTTCTTTCTTCAGTTAACCAGTTATTTTTCTCTCCATTGATTTATGTATCCCATATAACCTTCCAAAGCCTCATATTACTCAAAATTTTGAACCATTTAAAACAAGCTGAAACTTTATATCTTTTTTTCTTTTCTCCAAGTTTCTCTGTTAGCATTTGATTTCCTATCTGTATTGTTAAAGGGGAATAAAAATATTCAAGCCACTTTAAGAACTAAGAGGCTTTTTTTTTTTTACACATCTCTTTAATTTTTTTAAAAACGGAAATTCTCAGATATACACTAAGGAAGAGAGAATAGCATGATGAACCTATACCTAGCTTCAAAAATTATCAACTTTTGCCAAATGTCTTATCACTTTTTTATATTGCTGGTCTATTTTAAAGCAAATGTGAAGCATTATATACCATTCTGTAAACGAATGCATTGACACACATTTCTTTTTTTCTTATTAATTTTTTTTCAATTATGATTGACGTTCAATATTATATTAGTTTCATGTGTACAGCTTAGTGGTTAGACATTTATATAACTTATGAAGTTATCCCTCCCATAAGTCTAGTACCCATGTGACACCATACATAGTTATTACTTAATTATTGACTATATTCCCTTAAACTGTACTTCACATCCCCACATTAATACACATTTGTAATCTATAGAGAAATTTAAAATGTAACTATCATGCAGTAATCATTTCTAATAAATTTTAACAATTATTCCTTCATATCATTTATATCTAATCCTTATTTAAATTTTTCTAATTATCTCAATGATGTCATTTTGCTCCTTGTTTATTCAAATCAGGATCAAACAAGAGCTATAGTTACATTTAATCATTATGTCTGTAAAGTTTCTTATTCTACTAAAGTCCTCCCTCACAAAACACTTTTTTTTTTTTTTTTATAATAGATTTGTTGGAGAAACCAGGTCAGTTAACCGTAGCATGTTCCATATTCTGGACTTGGCTAATTGCTTCTTTGTGCTGTTATTAAATGACTACTCTATTCCCTATGTTTCTTCCTCATTCCTCATTAGAACTAGAGGCATTATGAATTCAGATTCAAATTTTGAGGGAAGAATGCTTCATAGTGGCTACTGTGTGCTTCATATTGCATCACATAGTGGAACATATTCTCCTTTGTTGACTCACATTTAATGATTGGTCAGTTGGTTCAGATGGAGTCAGCCTAAAGTTTCCATTATAAAAAGCATACGGAAGCTTAAACTAGAAGATAGCATATTTACACGATACATTGTAGTTTTAGCACCTATTATTGATTATTGTCTAGATTCATCCCTTAATTATGGTTATAAAATAGTGGTTTCTTTATTCATTATTAAACACTTTTTTTTAAAAAACAAATCTTAGACTTATAGAAAAGTTAGAAGTTTAGAATACAAAATTGTTTTATTCCATATCTTGGAAAGTTTACTGGTGATGTGATGTCCAACTATCCCCTAATACTTTAGTGTATATTTCTAGCAGCAAGGACACTCTCCTACACAACCAAAACTCAACCATCAAAACCAGCAAATTAATATTAACATATTACTATCATCTGATTTCAGACTCCATTCAAGTTTTGCCAAATATTTCGTGTTCTTTATAGAAAAAAGATCTAGTTCAAAATCATGCGTCTTTAGTTATGCTTCTTTAGTCCCTTTTGATCTGTAATAGTTCCTCAGTCATTCCTTGATTTTCATTGCCTTGGCTTTCTTGAAGATTACAGGCCACTTATTTTGTAGAATGTTGTTCAATTTTTGTCAGTCTGGTATTTCTTGATGATTAGGTTCAGATTATGCATCTTCAGGAGAAGTATCACAAAAACGATGTGTTCTTGTTGTATCTATCAGGTGACTCATAATTCTGCTTTGTCCTCTTACTGATGATTTTCACTTCCATCACATGATTTAGGTGATGTCTGTCAGGTTTCCTAACTGTGAAGTTACTCTTTATTTCTTTGTAATTACTTAATTTATGGAGAGGTACTTTGAAACTATTTAAATATCCCACTTTTCATGAAATTTTCATTTTATTAAATTTTATAGCAGTATGGACTGGTATTCTTCAATTTCATTCAATGAATTATAATCCATTAATATAATTTTTAATTTTGATACTTAAATTGATTTGGCCAAGTAAATTCCTTGAAAATTGGCTTCTGCGTCCTTTTGACATGTCCTATTATTCTTTGAACACTTACCTACTTTCTGATCTGGGCATATATGATCTTTCACTGCCCAGCCTTGGAATCAGCCATATCTCCAAGGATCCTGGTTCCTTTCTGTAGAGATTAGTATTTAAAAACCAAGATCTGAACACTAGGTATGCTCATTGCTATTGGAACGTCACTGTTCCCAGACCCTCCCAGTGGACAGAGCTACATACATACATACACACAAATTTACATTAATATTTTATATATATCTAAATATGTTAAAAATCACTCCAAAATTTCCATTGTCATTTAACATCACAGTATTCTTTCTAGATTTCCTCTTTAACTCTTTTCTCTGAAAGAAATTTTTTTCATTGTTTTGATTAATCCTCTTGAACATTCCCAATTGCTCATCACCCTCACGACCCCCTTCTGTACAGATGCTCTCCTCTTCCACCTAGGATCTGGCACTTCAGCCAGTCTGAGCACCTGCATGGATGTCTTCTTCACCCTGCCCCAACTCTGACACCTCTTGCCAAGCCATCCCTCCACAAGGACACCTGGTTTGGATTCTGACACCCGTGCCTTGCCATTCTTGGTGGTGAGGCTGCTCTCACAGTCTTCAGCTCTAATATACTCTCCCTGTATGAGGATATCCTCTTCATTCTACTTAGATTCTGACCTCCTCACAGTGATCATGCTCAGACTTGCCTGCATGCATCTGGGCTCTGACACCCCAAATTTGGCAGCACTTTTATATGAACGTCTTTGGGGTGGACAGCCTCTTCAGGTGGCATCCATGATCCACATCTCCTTTTGTCCATTTCCTTTTCTTCTCTTGAGTGTAGGTGGGACCTCTGACTTCTTTAAAATAATAGAGTATGGCAAAGGTGATGGGATATATATTATTATGTGATATGAATACATTAGCATAATTATATTATGGTGCCATTCTGCTAAAGTCTCTCTTTCTTGCTGGCTATAAAGAAGCAGTGTACTTATTTCACACAGTACCCCTGTGTGAAAACAATCTGTGGGAAGCTTCTAGGAATTGATGGTGGCCTCCTGTTGTGAACCAGCAAGAAATTGATGCCTTTAGTCATACTGTTATAAAAAACTGAATTCTTCCAATAACTTGAGTGAGATGGAAGTAGATCATTCCCAAGTCAGGTGAGACTACAGTTTTTGCTGACAGCCTGATTTCAGCCTGCTTGAGACCCTAAGCAGAGAACATAGTTAAGTTGTGCCTGGTGATGCACAGCAACTGCGAGATAATAAATGTGCGGTTTTGAGCTCTCTTTGTTGTAATTTGTTGTGTTGCAATAGATGACTACAATATTTAACCTACCTTAAGACAAGCCACTCTGGATTACCATGGGTGTCCCATATCCACAGCCAGGGTGCCTATTTGCAATGCCCTACCGAATGACTTTAGTACTGAATTGTTTGGGAAGGAAAGAGAGGAGGAGGATATGAAAGGGAAGGGAAAGAGAGGGGCAGTAAGAAGGAAAGGTAAGAGGAAGAATAAAAAAAGATTTTCTAATTTGGTTATTCCTTCTCTCTCTCTTTTTTACTTAGAATTTTTTTTAAAGAAAAGTATTATATCAATGCTTTTGTTTTCTGGAATACTATTTGTGTAAGCAAAGAAGAAAAATGCTTATTTTCCTCCTTTATTTTCCTGTTTTCAGAATAGGGAGTTGGTGCCCTAGCAATATCTAATGGTGACCAATGAATTCGCTTAAAGAATATAATTATAAACTCATGAAAAATTTTTTCTATTTAAATTTGGTATATTTCAATTTGTTGTTGTTATTCTTTTGATGTTAAATTGTCCCTTTTTAAAGGATATTGTGAACCCCTTTATATTGACTTTTGTGTCCTTTTTGACATTGACCTCATTGGTCTTTGATAGCTTTTTGCTTTATGTCACAGCAAGATGTTCCACTCTGTACTATACACCTTCTTGTTCCACATTTTTAATCAACCAAGGGAGCTCATCAAAAATGATATTTAGAAATCATAATCTGGGTGTTAGAGGTATTTATTTCTACTGGGTGCTCATTACTAGGCTTTACAGTGGATAGAGTTAGGGAAATATATAAATATTATTTTTTAAGAGTAAAAAATCATGAGTTCATACTGATGTTTTACATTCGAGTGTAGAATTTACAAGCATCCAGAGTTAGCTAAACTTGAGGGTAAGAGCACAATCCTCCAGACTGCCAAATCTGCAGTCTGATACCAGCTACAAGTTTGGGGGTCTCCAGGGCCACTCTGACTTCAGATCAGCTGGCTACAAATTCTGAGTCACCATGGACTCCCTCTGGGTTGATAATTCAATGGAACAAATCACAGAACTCAAGAAAATATGATACTTATAATTACAGTTTTTATTATAGCAAAATATGCAAATTAGAACTAGACAAAGGCAGAGACACTTTGGGATTGACCTGGGGCTGAGGGTTTCCAAACTCGAAGCTTCCATGTCCTCAACGACATGTTACTCTCTCAGTATCAGTGTGTGGCAATACATACATGCAGTACTGCCAACCCAAGAAGTTCACCTGAGCTTTTGTTTCCAGAGTTTTTATTGGGTTTTATTATGTAAGCATAATTAAATCATAACCCATATGGTTGAACTCAATATCCACTCCCCTCCCCTTCCTGGAGGGCAAGCTGATATCATATGCTCAAAGCTCTGACTGAAAGCACATGGTGAGTCTTTCTGATGTAGATAGCCAACATTCTGAGTCATCACATTAGTATAATCTATTAGTATTAGTATAATCTATTAGTATAACCCTAACCCTAACCTATCTATAAGCCACCATGAATCACATGGGTAGCATAAACTACCAAGTATGGTATGGATAGCAAAGACACTTCTATCATTCAGGAAATTCTGAGTTTAGAGGTTACCTCCCAAGAGTTGGGGCAGAACTCTCTTTGGGTAAAGTTAATTCTTCACTACACAACAAGGTTTTACTTAACAATTTTTCTTTATAAGCATGTTCCTTTTATACTAAAATTCCTGGCTTAGGCTCAGGGATAAGAGTATCCCTGATTTAAGGAATTAAGGAGTTAGAAAATGCAAGAAGGCCACTGTGAAACATTAAACCAAAAAAAAAAAAAAAATGAGTGTCATAATGTATGGTATAATGTACAAGTGCTCAATGGATGTGAATGAGAGCGACCATAAGTGATTTAATGAAAAAGGCAGATTCAAGCAAGCTGAATTGTTATAACAAATGGGACCTCTAATGTAATGGTTCGGCATACTAAGATTACTACTTGCTCATGTAATAGTCTAGGGTCTTCCTGGTTGGCAGGAGATTCTGGTTCCACATAACCAAGAATAAAAAAAAAAAAAAAAAAAAGAATCCAGGCTAGTGGCAGCAGATATTGCAGCTTTAACGCCTGGCTTCTAAAGTTGACCTGGATGTCACCATCCCAGTCTCCTGGTGGTAGAAAAGAGCATGAAGCAGTGAGTTCAGCACTTTCTGTGAGTTATGCCTGGGAGTGGCTCCTACCACTTCTGCACACATTCTATTAGGGCCCCAACTAATAGAAAGTGAGATAGAAAAATATGGTAAAGCTATATTCCCAGCAAAAAGATAAGAATTAATTTGGTGGTGAGTGGGCAGTCTCTATCATACAAGGGCTTGAGTTGAACTTTGAAGATGAAATATGATTTGGAGAAGAAAAAAAGGAACATATCTCAGGGGAAGCTGGGGAATAGAGGGCAAGGCAGACAGAAAGAGTCAATTCCTACAGTTGTGAAAAAGTGAAAAGTATATTGTTGGAAAGGGCTCATGGTGTGATTCAATAGATAGTTCCTCAATTCACATGGATTTATAAGCATTTGTTTATAAGTTAGTTTCTCCAACTAGACTATTACCTTCTAGTACAATATCTGGCACATAGTAGATATCCAAATAATGCTATAAAATCAGGATGCTGATTTGGATTACTTAAAAACTTAGTTTAAATCAGAGCAGTGCTCACTTTGAGATATAATTTACCTGCCATCTTCAGGACACATCACTTTTAAAGGAGATTTAATCAACTAATAATCTATTACATGTATTTCTGTTTTTTGTTTGTTTGGCTTTTTAAGCAAAGACTTTGGATATATTTTAGAATTATCTTACCTTGAACTTCCATCTATCTTTTCATTGTGTTTATTTGCTCTTCTGTTTATATACATTGAATTATGAGAGGAGTCTAAATTATCTGCCTTCTTAACAGATTGAAATAAATTTTATTTACCGAAAACACAAATATTGTATAATGAAGAAAGATATCTTTAAAATGGTTAGACTAAAAATGAAGCTACTCAAAAAAGGACAAATATGAATATGGAAAATGGCAAATGTTATGGAAATATGTGAGATAAAAATATTTTATCATTTCTAATTCTTATCTCTTTATTTAGCTAGACAATTAAAAAGTATTCTGAAAGAAAGTACTTAATTTTATTTACCACTATTTTGTATCTATGGATATGAGTTTTGTTCTCATTTATACTTAGAGTGTGGAATATAATAATAAAGCATAACAACACTAATTATTGTACATAGCTTGATATATTTCTTAAGGATCTGCAAATGTGTAGAAGATATTGCTAGAGAGAGAAATGACCAAGAAAAAATTTTGTGTTGCTTGGCCCGTGTATCTGACTGAATTCATTCATGAATAGGAATTTCAGTTACTATACAAGGTCTTGCTTTTGACCATTCAGATCTACTATCTTCCCTTCTCTACCATGCACAGTGCCCTGAGAGGCTAAACCAAATGGATTGGTAGGGTTTATTGTTCTCTGACTTCTGTTTGGGGTAGGAAAGTGGAAGCATTTGCAGTAA
>NW_011888792.1:15598849-15602549 GCF_000151845.1 Pteropus vampyrus
GAGTGTGGAATATAATAATAAAGCATAACAACACTAATTATTGTACATAGCTTGATATATTTCTTAAGGATCTGCAAATGTGTAGAAGATATTGCTAGAGAGAGAAATGACCAAGAAAAAATTTTGTGTTGCTTGGCCCGTGTATCTGACTGAATTCATTCATGAATAGGAATTTCAGTTACTACACAAGGTCTTGCTTTTGACCATTCAGATCTACTATCTTCCCTTCTCTACCATGCACAGTGCCCTGAGAGGCTAAACCAAATGGATTGGTAGGGTTTATTGTTCTCTGACTTCTGTTTGGGGTAGGAAAGTGGAAGCATTTGCAGTAAAACAGAAAGAGAGAAAAAAATGTATTCCTCTAGTTTCTACCTTGTGACATTGCACTACAAACTGGACACATCCTTTGCCCCAAAGTCACAGGTCTTTTCATGTAGCCCACTCTCTCTCTCTCGACCTCTCTCTTTCCTTGTGTCTCTTTGTGTCTGTCTGTTCCTCTCTCTCTCTGGATTCTGGTAGACACTCCTCATGTCCCTCATTGCTTCAAACTTGCAGATGTTAACATTGCCCCACTGTTACTAGCTCAGGATACTGTCTTACCCTTTGTGGCTTCTTTATACCCTGTTCATGCCTTTGTAAACAAATCTATGTATAACAAATTTGAGAGTTCATTATTTTCAGGCCAGGATCTGTCTACAGTAATTGGAACCAAGGGTAGGAGGGATACTGGGAATAAATTGCTAACATAGTTCAGAACTTTTTTGCTAGGGGGTCAGGAGCATGGATAATTACTGGCATGCAGTATTAACATTATCATTTCAATATTAATAGTAGGGGCAAAGGATTAGGGCAAAGCATTGAGAGATCAAACATAAAATTTGCTGTATTATTATTTTGATGACAATAGTGATGAAAAAAATTATGGTCCTTGAATGTATATGGGAAAATGGAGAATTTTAAGTCTTAGAATATGCATAGGAAAATCAAACAGGCTCAAAGGCCATTTAGAAGTGCCTATTGTATCTCAGAGTAAATACAACTGAGGACAATGAAAAAGACCTAACTGTAAAAGGTACAGAAGTTCAGCCCCATTAAATGTTGAACACTATTAGGTCTAAAGTAAGAGCAATAAAGGGAAAACAATGGGATACTGAAATATGGGAAAGAATCATTTGGGCAGACATGGACAAAGTTGAGAATTTTGAGCATGCATATCCCCCTGAACCTCTTATGTTGGTAGAGACAGAATCTCTCCTTTATCTGAAGGAACCAGCCTTATCCCATCAAAAATTTTTTTCATGACAGTATTTGTTGCCTCATGAGGAGATGCCCAATAACACAGGACTTTCTTTCATCAAGGTTGGTCTGCCAACAAATGCTACTGCTGTGTACCCATCCTAGATCATTCTCTGGGGTACAAGCCAGTTACCTAGTAGAAGGTTAATTACACTGGATCCCTTTCCATTATAATCTTGGAGAGGACAACACTCTATTCTTTATAACCTGGGTATGGATTTGCATTTCTTGCCCAGTGTGTTTCTACTAGCATTATTAGTGCATTTACAGGATGCCTTAGCCATTGCCTTGATATCTTTCACAACACTGCCTCCAATCAGAGGACTCATTTGGCAGGAAAGGAAGTGTAGCAATGGGCTACTTCCCACAGAATTAACTGGTTTTATCATATGCCTCATCAAACGACAGCAGGTGGATTATATAGTAGTGGAATGGCTTATTGAAGTCCAGTTACAATTACAGTTGAGAAGTGATAAAGCTCAGAAATAATGAGTCCTGTAATACTGCTTTATCTCTTATGCTTTTCCTACACCTTCCCTTTTATCAAACTTTACTTCACTTATCCAAATTGAATATACCATCTGTTTTTTTGCCAGGTCCCTGACTGATAAGATTATATAACAAGTTGGTCCCCTTTACCCTTATTTTCTGCCCCTATGCACGGCCTGATTTATAACTGGTCAGTTCACATCAGGGTGCATTTCTTGGCACTGATGGAATTAAACAGAGAAAAGGATAGTTGTGGAAGTTTGGGCTGTAGGACACTGCTGGTAATTAGGAAGGCCTTTTTAGGACAGCCCCAAATTCCATCTGAGAAGTTGAGCTTAATTGGTAAATGGAGCAAATTGTTCCAAGTGTTATTATCTTTGTTATTTTGACATCAGGGATATATATTTTTCCCCCAACAAAATTAAGATGGAATAGAACTATGAGAATGTGGACCAGTGGGTTAGAGAAAAAAAAAAGAAATTTGAGACTCCACAGCTTTTGATCACTATTGCAGAGACAGGGTATGTATACAGAGAACAAGTGAAGTTGTGACCCAGTTATGGTTTGCCTGGGTCACAGATAGCAGCCTCCATGTGGGAATCATGCAACTTTTCTCTTATTGGTGCTGATGGTGGTGGTGGGGAGACTAGTTGTACTGGTGGTACAAGTTTGTGAGGCTAAATAACTTCGACTTGAAGATTTATTGAAGATTAGTTTAAAATTAAAAGATAATAACTTTCCGAAGTCAGTACTGGATTGTACTTTCTAGCCCGATAGTCCACAACCCAGGCAATTTTATTGAATTTTATTTACTTCTCTTAATGGGCACACTCATTTTTCTGGTTCTATCCCTTTTATTACAGCTTATAACACAATGGTATTCCACAATCTGAAAATTGTAGTTTTGAAATTCTGATTGCTTCTGATGGTCCTACAAACTTTATACTTTCCTGACATACAGGTCGAATTGGACTGGCTCCCTTGATGGCTGCCCTTTACATTTATACTACTAATGGTGAAAGCCTGGAGGTAGGATTAAAGGATAAATTGTCCTTACAGCTCTAGACAGACACCAACACATTCATTGGGCATCCCAACAGTTTACAGCTCTTAGAAACTGTATACTTTCCTGATTATATTTTACCGGAGGCTGTTCTTGCAGCTTATATTTTAGGGATTTGTACAAGTCATTGACCTATAACTTTAGCATATTATTTTTGACTAAATTGATGCCAGGTATAGTATTGATAAAGGCCCAAATCAAGTGTCTCTGACAGTGGATGAATAATATATGTCCTAGTGCAAGGTCCTGAGGCCATCCGTGAGCCTCTGTAGTCCCATGGAGCCAGTTGTGTTTTTTCACAGAGACATTGTGCTCTTATTCCTATTTCTATTTAGCCTGAAATATCCTCCTCTGTTTCCCCCCCCCATTTTTCAGGCCCCATTTCATGGAAAGCATTCCCCAATGGCTCAAATCTGGTGTTTATCCAATGAGACCTCATGGTATGCATCTCTTGCAGTTGACTATTTACTCCACTAAATTATATACAAGGAAGGAACTGTAATTATTTATATTTGTGTTCCTACAGTAGTTTAATGGTTATGAATATGGCCTATGCCATCTGTGAGACAGGGTTCAAGTTCCAATTTAGTATTCATAAAGTACATAACCATACTATTTGCGACAACATGGATGGATCTTGAGATTATCATGCTAAGAAAAAGAAGCCAGACAGAAAAAGCTGAGAACCATATGATTTCACTTATATGTGGGATATAAAACTGAAAGCACTAAATGAACAAGGAAAACAAACAAAAACTCATAGAAACAGACAACAGTTTAGTGGTTACCGGAGAGAAAGTGGTGAGAAGGGGAGGTAGATAAGGGTAAAGGGGGTCAAATATATGGTGACAG
>NW_011888792.1:15602599-15604972 GCF_000151845.1 Pteropus vampyrus
CACTAAATTATATACAAGGAAGGAACTGTAATTATTTATATTTGTGTTCCTACAGTAGTTTAATGGTTATGAATATGGTCTTTGCCATCTGTGAGACAGGGTTCAAGTTCCAATTTAGTATTCATAAAGTACATAACCATACTATTTGCGACAACATGGATGGATCTTGAGATTATCATGCTAAGAAAAAGAAGCCAGACAGAAAAAGCTGAGAACCATATGATTTCACTTATATGTGGGATATAAAACTGAAAGCACTAAATGAACAAGGAAAACAAACAAAAACTCATAGAAACAGACAACAGTTTAGTGGTTACCGGAGAGAAAGTGGTGAGAAGGGGAGGTAGATAAGGGTAAAGGGGGTCAAATATATGGTGACAGGAGATTTGACTTTGGATGGTGAACACACAATGCAGTATACAGATGATGTATTATAAAATTGTACACTTGAAACCTATATAATTTTATTAACTAATGTCACCCTGATAAATTTAATTAAAAAAAAAATAAGGTATATGACCCTGGATGAGCTATTTATACTTTTTGAGACTTATTTTATTTATTTTTAAAAATGGGAAAAACAGTATTACCTAATATGAATACTTTGAAGATAAACTTATATATACACAAAGCACTTAGCTCAGATCCTAGAGGCTATTACATGCTCTATAATTATTATAGCATATTCCCAACAGATGTAGAATAAGTGTTTCAGTTCTCATACATACCTATTGGACTTGGATACTTAACAAAAGTGAAACTATGTAATTGTTTTGAATCATTGTCCCACAGGAAAAAGTGTTAATTCTGAAGCAAGTAAAAACTAAGGGCAATGAGTAAAATCTGACAATTAGTTTTGGTTGCCATGCCATTGGAAATATTACCTCACTACCCATTCACATATCATCACATTTGGATAAGTTAAAATACTGATATAAAATTACTTTCAAAATAAGAAAATGAGAGTTGTTTTAACAGTTAGCCTGTCTTGATTAATAAGGATATTGCTGAGAGAATAAATCCCAGCTCATTTTTATGGTACAGCTCATTTTCGTTGTCTTTCTTCTGTCTTCCTCTCCTACCCTAGGTCTCTGTGAACTCCATTCCATATTTCTGAGCTCCTATCATAATGCAATTATATTGCAAACACCCTCATCCATTAGTTTCCAATCCTCCCAATTTACATAGAACACTCTTAATCCCCTTTCAAGTTCCATATCAAAAGTTATTTCTGCTGGTGAGAATTTTCTAATAATCTAGTATGTAATTTACCATTTTATTTTTTTGTGTCCCCACCATACCCTATAGATTTTACATGGTGTCTTCCTGCTAGACTGTAGCCCACACTAAGGGTAGACCATGGTGTATAGCAGGTGCTTACTATATCTAAACAAAAGAACGAATGATACAGTATTCTAAGCATATTTAAGAGATATTCATAATTGCAGTTCTTATATTTCAACTCTACTTGTTCTCTGTACACATTAATAAACAGCAACCTATTTCTCATATTTTCAGAGGAGTCCCTAGATTCTTAAATGTGTCTTTTGATATATAGGTCAGTGTATTTGACTTAAATGATCTGGAAATATAATCTCTACAGCAATTAGGAAATTGTACTTATAGCAATTAGGGATCTTTTATTTTAATGGACATCTTATTCCCTCTTGAACACAATCAATACATTACACAGATGACTAAGGTAATAAAATATGACAACAGTGAAGATGAAAACAGAATTTTCATAAAAGGCAAACTGGACCGTGACCAATTTGTTTATAAAATGAGTTGATATAATTTGGCCCATATAAACACACTAAATTAAGATTTAGAACCATAGTTCAGGTCAAATCAGACCAATAATATGAGTGAATTATTCTAAGGTCAAACTCAGATGACTACTACCGGAGTGAGACCGATTGCAGGGCTAGACTATACTTACCCATTCTGCTCGGAATGAGAAGGAACAAAATGGAAACTTGGTCTAGCCTGTTTTGGTTGCTTCCTCTATCTCACCTGTGTTTGAGATGCAGACACCTTCTCATTCTCCTGATCTGTCTTGCCTTATCAGTCTTCTCTGCCCTCATGTATGCAGGAAGCTGAGTTATTGTTGCCCTTCCTAAAATACTCATGTAATCTCTTCTGCTCCTTCTCTGTCCAAGTGTTATTCAGATGTGAAGATTGAGACCTACACTGAAGTCCAGCCTCTACTCATCAGCAGTGTGATCTTGCACAAGTTTCTTAAATTTCCTGCAGCACAGTTTCTGCCTTTGCAGAATGAGATCACACCTTTTCACAGGGGATTTGTGAGAACTAAGTGGTGAGATGCACACAAAAGCAGTAAGTAGACTGCAGAACACTATACAAAGGTGA
>NW_011888792.1:15605022-15616255 GCF_000151845.1 Pteropus vampyrus
CTAGATTCTTAAATGTGTCTTTTGATATATAGGTCAGTGTATTTGACTTAAATGATCTGGAAATATAATCTCTACAGCAATTAGGAAATTGTACTTATAGCAATTAGGGATCTTTTATTTTAATGGACATCTTATTCCCTCTTGAACACAATCAATACATTACACAGATGACTAAGGTAATAAAATATGACAACAGTGAAGATGAAAACAGAATTTTCATAAAAGGCAAACTGGACCGTGACCAATTTGTTTATAAAATGAGTTGATATAATTTGGCCCATATAAACACACTAAATTAAGATTTAGAACCATAGTTCAGGTCAAATCAGACCAATAATATGAGTGAATTATTCTAAGGTCAAACTCAGATGACTACTACCGGAGTGAGACCGATTGCAGGGCTAGACTATACTTACCCATTCTGCTCGGAATGAGAAGGAACAAAATGGAAACTTGGTCTAGCCTGTTTTGGTTGCTTCCTCTATCTCACCTGTGTTTGAGATGCAGACACCTTCTCATTCTCCTGATCTGTCTTGCCTTATCAGTCTTCTCTGCCCTCATGTATGCAGGAAGCTGAGTTATTGTTGCCCTTCCTAAAATACTCATGTAATCTCTTCTGCTCCTTCTCTGTCCAAGTGTTATTCAGATGTGAAGATTGAGACCTACACTGAAGTCCAGCCTCTACTCATCAGCAGTGTGATCTTGCACAAGTTTCTTAAATTTCCTGCAGCACAGTTTCTGCCTTTGCAGAATGAGATCACACCTTTTCACAGGGGATTTGTGAGAACTAAGTGGTGAGATGCACACAAAAGCAGTAAGTAGACTGCAGAACACTATACAAAGGTGAGTTTGGTGTCATAAATGTGTGCTACGTTGTGAGCACCGCAAGGCGGGGAGGGACTCTCTTCTTTGTCTCTAATTCCTCTGTATTTTTCTTTGAAGGGTACTGTTGGTGGGAGGAACCTGTTCTATTACCATGTATTCAGAGATAGAATGTGCACATGTCATGTTCTGGTTCTTTCCCTGGACAACCTTTGGGGTAACTGACTGTAGAACCAAGTTTTCTGTGTAGCTGAGAGTTTAGTCTTTTCAGTCTCAACACTTTAAAAATATTTCTTGATGACAATTTTTTCAAAACATATTTAATGGAGAAGGAGCTAGTGAAGAAGGAGAGATGGATTTTTACTGTGAACAGCAGGAAGTATAAAATATATTCTTGCTCTAGACCTTATTGACTTGTAAAGAGCATACTCACTACAATTTTCCATTTTATTGGTGTTTCAGGCAGGGACATTATTATGAGTGTTAGTTATACTTAGCTATAACACTGTGATGGCTTCAGGGAATATGCTGCCTATTGGGGTATTTGCCTTTATATCAAATAATTCCAAATTGTGTGTTTTGAAATTTGATTGTTTTTATTTTTATTAAAATAATTTTGTTGAAATAATTATTTCCTCCTCTGCTGCCATTTCTCTTCACTATGTGGCAATACCTAAACCAGCTGTTTTCTCCTGTTTATTTGCTGCTTTCTCATTAGAGTCAAATAAACTCACCTCTCTAAAGGTCTCTTTCAGCAAAGGCTAGTGGGGCATGCCAGGACTCAGTGCTCCCAGAGATATCACCAACATCCTTCAACCTCATTTGACACTCAGAACCTTTTCCCCACAATGTGTCTCAGGACATCAGGACTAATATTCGGGACAAGAAGCCAATGCTTTCAGATCATCACTCATTTTCTAAACTTTTATCCTCTTTGTGCAGAATGTCATTTTTGGCCCTGTCTCTTACTCCTGTCCCATCTTCTAAATCTCCTCCAATGTGCCCTCTGGAAATCATGTTTAGTGAAAGCATCAGAGTCTGTCTAGGGCTGGAATATTATCTCAGACTGAAAAGAGAAAAAAAGCATGCCTGCTATTTATCAGGCTGAGAGGTCAGACAAAGATACAGCTAACTACAAAGTTAATAGGAAGTAGTATTTCTGTGGCAGTCATGCTGCAATTGTAAAATGCCATAAGACTCCCCTCTTTGAATGATTATTGCTTTCTTACCCATGACATTCTAGACCCACTTTGCCATACTCATCTCTTATTGGGGACACCCAACTGCTAAGCCACCCTCATCCAATGCCAGCATTAATCCCTAGTTATTTCTTGCTTCTTCAAATTCTGTCTCAGAAACAGTTAACCAATCCAGAGCTGATTCTCACTTTCCTTAGTCCTGCCTCAGAATCCTTCAGCAGGAACCCAACCTTTACAAAGCATGTTTTCTTCCTCTTTCATGTTGAAAGCTACATCCATGCCTCCTCCTGAGTGCCTTTTCTTACTGCAATAAGTCAGTAAATCTGATTTTGTCAGGCTACTGGTTTGCCCATCATGGACTTTGGCTGGTTAGACTTTTAACACCAGTCACTGGCCTTTATCACTGACCTCTTTTCTGAACATAATATTAATGTCATGTTCAATGTGGATCTGAAAACTTCTTCTGCTGCAGTCTTCCCAAGTGGTAGTTGTATTTTCTTTTATGCATCTCATACCATTGGGTCTGCGGATGGAGTGTATGTCCTTTTTGCTGATTCCAGATCACATTTTCTTCTTCTCCTTACAAACCCTCAGCTTTAAATCATATTTCATCAGACTTTATTTATTATTGCCCCCTACTCTTCTTTGTGGCAATCATTCGTTCCTACCATCTGCTTCATACCCACCCCACTACCTTTTATTCCCTGAAAATTTTAGCTCTTAGCCTATTGGCACGCTACAACAATACTGTTGTTATAATTCTTGGTAATTTCAATATCTCTATAGATAATACTTCCATCAGTATCTTGACCTACTGTTCTCTAATGATTTTTATCCTTAGCCATCTCTAAATTATTTTCCTGAGGTCATGTTTTAGGCTCTGTCAGCACACATTATTTAATACCTTCAAGCACCCCTATCCTTGAATACCATCTCCTACTGTGTTCTGCTCATATTCTTGAATATCTCAACACCAGTAATCTTCTAATCCTACTAGGTGTGGTTCTACCAGTATTTTAGTGTCTGTAACTCCCTTTGTGTCTCTAGTTCCCTTATTTTTTGTCTTGAGTTACATGGTTTGTCATTATAATGACTTACTTGATCTTGAAAAGCAAAACAACAATATTTAAAGCTAACTTTCCCACTGCTCTATGCCTGTACAGCTGAACACAGCTGGAGAAAAACAAACTATGCTGTCAGATTTTGTTTTTTATTTTTTGTTTGACAAATATATTTTTTATTGTGATAAAATATATATAACATAAAATTTGCCATTTTAACCACTTCGAAGTGTGTAATTCATTGACATTATGTGCATTCACATTGTTGTGTAACCATCACTACCATCCTTCTCTAGAACTTTTTCATATTCCCAAACTGGAACTCTATATCCTTTAAACAATGAACCTTCATTCTTCATTCCTCCCAACTCTTAGTAGCCACCATTCTACTTTATAACTCTATGAATTTGATTACTCTAGGCACCTCGCATAAGTGGAATTATATAATATTTATTCTTTTATGACCTCCTTATTTCACTTAGCATAATGTCTTCAAGGTTCATCTGAGTTGTAGCTTGTGCCAGAATTTCATTCCTTCTTAAAGCTGTATGCATATATCATATTTCGTTTATTAACTCATATTTTATTTTAAATTTGTTATCTCCGTCGGGCCTCAATGCTGCCAGATTGTCTCAATCCATTCCCAAGTCTATTTTTCTCCTTTTCTCCTAGACTATTATTTCATATCTTCTTCTGTTTTTTTCAAACCTACAGTACTTTATTCTGAGCTATTAATCTTACTTTCTATGTAATTGAAAATTAGAAGCAATCAAGAGAGAACTTCTATAAGATTCCACCACCATATATATACGTAAATAAAACCAATGAACATTATCTCCAATATACATTGTCTTCCCACCTCTCATTATTCATCTACTTCGCACCAGCTCACATCCCTTTTCATTATTACTCAAGATTATTGCTGTAACAATTGTCCTTTCTAGCTCCTACATCATCAGGTTTCTTTATCCATGGGACTGTTCCCATCAGTACACAACATGCTGGAACTTCTCTTACCTTAGAAATATTAACGATGACAAAAACAACAGCAAAACTCTTCCTGGCTTACTTCCTATACCTTACCTTTTTTTTTCAAGTGGTAAAAATTGAAAACTTTCTCTATACTTTCTGCCTCAGTTTCTCTTGATTAGTTCTAATCTGTCTTTTGCTTTTGCCACTCCAGTGAAATATCTCTTATCAAGGTCACCAGTGACTTCCAAGTTGTTAAATCTAATGGACACTCCCCAGTCCTCATGTTACTTGACCCATAAAAAGCATTTGGCATCACTGATTTCTTTCTTCTCTTTGATGCACTTTTTCTGGCTTCATTTCCTAGAAAACTATTGCTCCTGATTTTCTCCTATCCAACTGACCTTATCTTATTAGTCATCTTTGCTGTTTCTTTCCCCGCTAATTTCTCTGATTTTTAAATGGTAGAGGTTCTGGGTCCCAGTCCTTGGTCCTTTTTTTATTTTAATATACACCTAACTCTTAAGGAGCCTTAAAGATCTTAACGAGTCTCATGGATTATATGTTGATAGTAGTCTATTGACTGCCAAATTTATTTCCAAATTGGTCTTTTTTTCTGAACTCCAGATTTATATATTGAATGAACTACTTAAAATCTCTATTTATATGTCTGATAGTTATCTCAAATTTTATATGTTCCAAACTGAGCTTCCCATGTTTTTTTTCCCCCCGCAAACCTATCGCTCTTCTAATCTTTCCCATTTTAATAAATAGTTACTGCATTCTTCTAGTTGTTGAGGTAAAAAATCTTGGGTTTTTCTCTTTCTCCTACAACCTATATCCAACCTGTCAAGAAATCTTATTGGCTGTACCTTCACAATATAACCACAATCCAATCACTTTATATAGTTTTTTCCTTCACATCCTGTATGTATTTACTCAAATGTCACTTTCTCAGTAGAAGTCAAGACAGATCACCTTGGACTATCACACCCACCTGCAACCATATGTATACTATTTCCTGTTCTGTGTTATTTTCTTTAGCCCTCATGTTTAACATATTGTATATTTTGCTTATGTATCTTTTATATTTTCCATGAGAGCAAAGATTTTTGTTTTGTTTACTGTTATATCCTCAATGCTTAAAACACTGCCTTATACATAGTTGAAATTTACTAAGTATATACTGGATGAGTAAAAGAAAAGATTAGTATTTTTAGTAATTTCTGAGAATTTAGTAATTTCCGAGAATTAGAAAAAGTAAGATATTTAGAGCCATGTGTACTAGAGCAAATAGTCCCTTGGGTATTATCTCCATGGTTCTCCTGTGAGTAAAATTTTAGTTTCATGAAGGAGCAGCTTAATGGCAATAATAGCAACTGAGTACTTGTGTGTGGAAGCCATCCCACACGCTTTATCACTTCTTAAAGCTGTACAAGCATAAGAAATCGATATTATTATCTCTGTTTTACAAACAATGCTAAGTAACTTGTTCAAAATGACCTAGCTAGCAAGTAATTATGCTGGGATTCAAAATCTGTTCTATCTGACTCCAAAGTTCAATTTTTTTCACTATAAAACATGGCTTATTTTTTGGCTCTTGGCTGATATTTTGGTTAATGGGGTATAAATAAAGGCAATAAGTAGACAGAAAAACTGAACAATATGCCTTTAAGCCTATTGAATTCATTATTTTCTTTTTTTACACAAACTTCAGTATAATGCAATTTTAATATATATATATTTTTAAATTTGTGGGGAGATCTGAATAGTCAAAATGTAGGGCAAGCATTGTTTGCATTTTTAATTGAAAATTAAAGTTTGTCCTGATTCAAAATTTGTATGCATGTGATACTAGGAACAGGTATACTTGATCTTGTTTTAGTGGGATATTTGATTGTTGAAAAAGGAATTTTATTTGATTTGAATATTTCTCTTGTATTTAGGAGGCAATAAAAAAGCCCTCCCGCAGCTAATTTAATAACAGCAAATTCTCACAGATGTAATGCAAATATCTGCTGTGAGGCAAAGCCTGTTTCATTTCATAATTTATTTCTGCATTCATTACATTGATTACACTGTAATAGGCTTCAGGGATCCTAACAATGGAAGAGAAAATTGGATAGGTACATGTAAGAGAAAATTAGTGGGCCATTTGTCCTGCATTCAGATCAGACATTGTGAATTTTGTATTGAGCTTTAAAACTTTACTCTCAGCTATTTATCTTGCTTTCTATTTAGTTATATGATGAAATATGTTGATAAATTAATCTACTTTCATATATAAAACTTCGTTTTCTAGATCAAAGAAAACATTCATTGTAAATCACATATACTTGAATAATTCAATGGTTTAGGCATTAGAAGAGCAGATTCCCAGCTCCAACTTTTACATTTTCTTAATATCTCTGTGCCTTAATTTTTTACTCTGAAAACTGAGCCTAATCTTTATCCCTTTTATTTTATGGACATATTGAAACTTTCCTCAGGTATTTTATGAGAAATCACTTTGTAAATTGCAGTTCCTATGTTAATGTAAAATGCTAGTGGTTTTATTACTTTTGTATGGCTTAAAGGGATTATTAAGTGTTTTATCAACTTTACACTTTTCTCCAAAATTAATGGTTTTGGATTATAACATTCACCTCTTATTATTATTGTTATTTGAGAAGATATTATTTTTTATTAAAGAAAAGAACATCACAAAACAGATGATATTGATAGAGTGAATTATATTCTGAGAAAAGATTAATTCTTTGTGTCATTTTTTATTACTTTTTAGTTAACACAGAATTTCCTGGCATATAAAATAAGCCACTGATAGATTTAAACTATAGTATTGGTAATGGTAAACCTCCTAACATTTATTCACATTATATTTTCTTTTCACCTTAATTTTTCTTTTGCTACTAAAATTATTAATGTTGATATTAACATTGTTTCTATATTTTGTTGTTATAAACAAGGCAGTAAGACACATTCGAGTACATATGCCTTTGCATATTTGTATAATTTAGCCACCAGTCTTCTAGTTAACATGGTATGCACTTTACAAAAGCTTTTGCCTGGATCCTATCTGGGTTAAAATAGAGGACACTTTCAGTGGCCTCTCCCAAATTCTTCATTTTAAATCTGTAATATTAAATCTAAAAGAGGATCATCAGAACATCACATTTCATAAGATGTTTAAGTACTGAAACATAATCAATTTATGTGTCAAAAAAGGTAAAAGTAATAAGACTTTCTGTTATTGATTTCTAATTTAATTAAATTGCGGTCAGAGAGCATACTTTGTATGACCTGTGTGCTTGGTTTTATGGCCCAGAATATGGTGTATCATAGAAAATGCTGTTTGCACTAAAAAAGAATGCATATTCCTCTGTTGTTGGGTAGAGTGTTTATAAATGTCAACTAGATCAAGTTGGTAGATAATGTTGTTCAAGTTGTCTAAATCTGTCTTAGTTTGCTAAAGCTTCTGAAATAAAATACCACAAACTGAATATCCTAAAGTCTCAGATCAAGGTGTTGACAGAAGCATGCTTCCTCTGAAGGCAGTAGGGAAGAATTCACTCCAGGCCTCTCTTCTAGCTTCTGGTAGTTCCTTGGCTTGTGGCAGCAGAACTCCGAACTTCACATTGTGTTATCCCTGTGTGCTTGTCTCGGTGTCGAAATTTCCCCCCTTTTTAATAATCTATCCCACTCTGATATGACCTCATCTTAATTAAACTAACAAATCTGCAATGGCTCTATTTCCAAATAAGGGCACATTTGAGATACTGGGGCTTAGGACTTCAACATGTGAATTTTGGTTGGGACACAATTTAACCCATAACAATATCCTTAATAATTTTCTGTCTACTTTTATATGTATTCTTGAGAAACAGGTACTGAATTCTCCAACTCTAATTGTGGATTTGTCTATTTTTATATTTTCTTGGTTCTATTAGATTTTGCTTTATGCATTTTTAAGCTATGCTTTATGCATAAACTCTTAGAATTGTTATATTTTCTTGATGAATTAACTCCTTTATCATTATAAAGTAACTTTATCTTTGATAAATATGTAATATTCTTTTTTCTGAAATTGACTTTGTTCAATATTATTATGGACAGTCAAGCTTTCTTTTGATTTCTGTTTATATCTACAGCTATATATCTATATCTATATATCTATATCTAAGATCTGTATATCTTAGTCATCTTTGCTGTTTTTTCTCCTTTCTCTGTTTGGATTTATAAGGTATGGATTCTTGGAAATATCTTGTCTCACAGGCCCTATGAAGATTTGGTACAAAATATTTCATAGCTTCAACATGCCTCACTAAGTGAAGAGACCTGCAAGCCTCACTCAGAGGCCTGATCTGTTGTTCTGAGTCAGACAGCGTACACGTGATGCGTAAGGAAAGGACCTGGGGAGTCACATGAGATGTCTGAAATATCTACCTATTTCTACTGAGCTTCTTGATTGTGGTAGTCTTGAAATTATTAGGAAAGTTTGACAGAGAATAAGATCTCTAATTTGTGGGAATTTGATCCCTTTGACAGTTGGATCCTTTGTGTTGGCTCATATACTTAAATATTTAGATGCACATCTGTAAAAAAGAGAAGTTTACATTTTCTAAAACACTGATGTCAAAGTCCCTCCCATTTTGCTTGGTAGAAGGCTTGGGAATAGTAGGGGAACATTATCTGAGTTCTCTCTTGTCTTACCCAGTCAGTGTGCATTTTTAGGCATATACTATTGTGTTATGAGCTGGTGACACTCATTTTCTGGTCTCTGCAAGGCCCGTAAATAGGAGAATGGCTGTTTCTGTCTGATGACCTGGCCTCATCTTGGAACCTGTTGTTCCTGTAGGTTCTCTGAGACTCAGCCATGTCATCCCTTAAGCCCCAAGCCTTGAATCACTTCACCCCTCACCATGTCAGGCCCACTGGCTTCAGAACATGTGTGAATATCTGATGTTTTTCATAACCTGTGAAGCCAAAGGAATGTCGGGGGAGGGCTGCTTCCTCTAACCCAAATGTTCTCCATATAATTTCCATTTTGCTCCAACTATTTGCTCCAACTATTTCATATTGTGGCAGATTATTTTCCTTTAAAATCTCTAGTGATAATTGGGGGAAAAAGCTTGTCTAATTTCAACTTTATGTTCTCTCATGCTTTGATGTCATTGCCTCTTGCTAATAAACTAAGGGAGTAACAAGGAGCCTGGCCTGCCAATTTCTCTACTCTGGGAATCTCCTGCCCTCTTCATCTTATCTCTGGCAATCTCCTTTCTTGCTTTGTTGAATGGGAGTTTTCTTATGATATAAACTTTTGCTTTTTAATTCTGACCCCCCTGCCCCATCTTCCTGGTACAATAGACCTTAATAGCTAAGCAGTATAGGGGGACATGATTTATGGGGTCATGAACCATATATTGGTTTAATATTTCCAAAACTATTATCTTCGTTATGCAAACCAAATCAACAACAAATGAAACAAATCATACAGTATTCAGATTTTACTAAAATAATTTCAGGGGTGTTGGAACTGGATGAAGTTGCAGGTCAAGTTACCATTTACTGAAAAAAAAAATGCATAAAAGGGGAGCCAGAGGATGGTGCAAAAGACAGGGTGATTAAATGAGATACCAGGGTCCTGCTGACTCCCCTCTATGCACAAGATACTTATCATAGTTGATTTTATATAATCCTTTTATCTTATAAATTAAATTACTAAAAAATTTATTTATTAAATTTATTGGGGTGACATTGGATAATAAAATTATATAGGTTTCAAGAGTACTGCTCAATAATATATTATACGTAGATTGCATAGTGTGCTCACCACCAAAAGTTAAATCTCCTGTCACCATATATTTGACCCCTTTACCCTTATCTACCTTTCCCCTCCCCCTTTCTCTGGTAACCACTAAACTGTTGTCTGTGTCCATGAGTCTCTCTTTGTCATGTTCATTTGTTGCTTTCAATTATATATTCCACATATCAATGAAATCATATGGTTCTCAATTTTTTCTGTCTGATTTATTTTGCTTAACATGATAATCTCAAGATATTTCCATGTTGTTTCAAATGGCAGTATTTCACTTCTTCTTATAGCTGAGTAATATTCCACTGTATATATGTACCACATCTTTAGTCATTTATCAAAGGACGCTTTGGTTATTTCCATGTCTTGGCCCTGTGAATAATGCTATGAACATCAGAGTACATATATCTTTACAGATAAATGTTTTCAAATTTCGGGGTAGATACCCAGAAGAGGGATTGCTGGGTCATATGGTAATTCTATTCTTAACTTTTTGAGGAATCTCCATACTGTTTTCCATAGTGGCTGTACCAATTTACATTCCCATCAGCAGTGTAGGAGGGTTCCTTTCTCCCCACAACCTTTCCAACACTTGTTATTACCTGTCTTATTGATGATAGCCATTCTCACAGATATGAGGTGGTATCTCAGTGTGGTTTTGATTTGCATTTATTTCCCTAATAGCTAGTGAAGTTGAGCCTCTTTCATATGTCTGTTGGCCATTTGTATGTCTTCTTGGGAGAAGTGTCTGTTCAGATCCTCTGCCCATTTTTTAATTGGATTTTCTTTTCTTTTTTTTATTGTTGAGTTGTATGAGTTCTTTGTATATTTTGGATATTAGGCCCTTATCAGAGGCATTGTTTGCAAATATCTTTTTTCATTCAGATATTTTGCCTCTTTGTCTTGTTGATGGTTTCTTTTGCTGTGCAGAAGCTTTTTAGTTTGGTATAGTCTCATTCATTTATTTTTGCTTTTACTTCCCTTGCCTTTGAGGTCAAATTCATAAAATCTTCTCTAAATCCAAGGTCCATGAGTTTAGTACCTATGTTTTTTTTCTATGCAATTTATTGTTTTAGGTCTTATATTCAGGTCTTTGATATATTGTGAATTAATTTTGGTATATAAATTAGATTTTTAACCCTCCTTTATATATGAAGAACCAGAGAAGAAGGTTACAGCTAAATCTAACAGGAACAGAGCGTAAGCCCACAAATGCCCATTTTTTGAATTACAACCCTGTGTTTATTCTATCGAATCCTTCTATAGGTGCTAGAAAAGACCTAAGGCTCATGTCTACAGTAACTACAGGCAGTTGGTAATCTACTCTACTAGCACCAATGCAAAGGAGTAGACAGGCTGTTGTGCCCTTT
>NW_011888792.1:15616305-15618804 GCF_000151845.1 Pteropus vampyrus
CTGTCACCATATATTTGACCCCTTTACCCTTATCTACCTTTCCCCTCCCCCTTTCTCTGGTAACCACTAAACTGTTGTCTGTGTCCATGAGTCTCTCTTTGTCATGTTCATTTGTTGCTTTCAATTATATATTCCACATATCAATGAAATCATATGGTTCTCAATTTTTTCTGTCTGATTTATTTTGCTTAACATGATAATCTCAAGATATTTCCATGTTGTTTCAAATGGCAGTATTTCACTTCTTCTTATAGCTGAGTAATATTCCACTGTATATATGTACCACATCTTTAGTCATTTATCAAAGGACGCTTTGGTTATTTCCATGTCTTGGCCCTGTGAATAATGCTATGAACATCAGAGTACATATATCTTTACAGATAAATGTTTTCAAATTTCGGGGTAGATACCCAGAAGAGGGATTGCTGGGTCATATGGTAATTCTATTCTTAACTTTTTGAGGAATCTCCATACTGTTTTCCATAGTGGCTGTACCAATTTACATTCCCATCAGCAGTGTAGGAGGGTTCCTTTCTCCCCACAACCTTTCCAACACTTGTTATTACCTGTCTTATTGATGATAGCCATTCTCACAGATATGAGGTGGTATCTCAGTGTGGTTTTGATTTGCATTTATTTCCCTAATAGCTAGTGAAGTTGAGCCTCTTTCATATGTCTGTTGGCCATTTGTATGTCTTCTTGGGAGAAGTGTCTGTTCAGATCCTCTGCCCATTTTTTAATTGGATTTTCTTTTCTTTTTTTTATTGTTGAGTTGTATGAGTTCTTTGTATATTTTGGATATTAGGCCCTTATCAGAGGCATTGTTTGCAAATATCTTTTTTCATTCAGATATTTTGCCTCTTTGTCTTGTTGATGGTTTCTTTTGCTGTGCAGAAGCTTTTTAGTTTGGTATAGTCTCATTCATTTATTTTTGCTTTTACTTCCCTTGCCTTTGAGGTCAAATTCATAAAATCCTCTCTAAATCCAAGGTCCATGAGTTTAGTACCTATGTTTTTTTTCTATGCAATTTATTGTTTTAGGTCTTATATTCAGGTCTTTGATATATTGTGAATTAATTTTGGTATAAAAATTAGATTTTTAACCCTCCTTTATATATGAAGAACCAGAGAAGAAGGTTACAGCTAAATCTAACAGGAACAGAGCGTAAGCCCACAAATGCCCATTTTTTGAATTACAACCCTGTGTTTATTCTATCGAATCCTTCTATAGGTGCTAGAAAAGACCTAAGGCTCATGTCTACAGTAACTACAGGCAGTTGGTAATCTACTCTACTAGCACCAATGCAAAGGAGTAGACAGGCTGTTGTGCCCTTTATGAATTTTTTCCCATTTAAGTCATGCCTGTTCACACCTATTTTTCTGATTAAAATCTTGTCAATAGACACATAGGTAGGGAGATGATTCTTGAGCACTTCACCTCTAGAAAAAAACCTAAACTTGTGAGATAAAGTTTAGGATTCGTAATAGAGATAGCTATAAATGTACACTGGTGTTTTGGGAGGAATGAAGTGAAAAATTTTATCGAAGTGTATCTGAATGCTTGGAAATATGGTGCTACAAAATCTTAAATTGAGCTCAACAATTCTTGAGACTTTGACTTAAATCAAAAGGTTTTTCGCCAGCTTATAGATTTTTTCTTCCCTGAAACTGTTGGAAGCCATAGATTTGAAATGGGATTTCACACAGATATAATTAGCACAGCTGTATCTCTACCGAAGTAAGCTAGTCAGTGTTTTGTGGGACCAGGTTCCTCAGGAAAGCCAAACTGAAAACATAGGGTATTATGCATGTTAAAGGATTCATGATGATGAATTCTCACCAACATAAATATCACCCAGTCATTTATGTAAATAAGATAGTTTCATATTAAATGACTTGGAAATGGGAAGTTTTGCTCTTTCTCTACCAATTTTAATTTAACAAGAAAATATAGCCATGCTAACTAAAATGTCACCACCCGAAGCAATTGTTTCCACATTTTCCAAGTTGCATCTTTTATCAGTAAAAATTTTAAAGCACATTTCTCCAAACTGTTTCTCTTATTTATTTTTAAATTTTATAGAGTGTTAACATACATCGTAAAAAGTACACACAAATGGAAAGCAAAAACGAAATTGTAACTGGAGGCAACAGAGTCCGGGGTTCGTGCTACCTGTGCTGCTTAGCCAATGGACCGACACAGGAGTGGAGATATTTAGAATAAGCGTTTATTGTCAGGGCACTGGTGATCTGAGAATGCAGCAGGTTAACACCTTCAAAACTGCCTTGCCTTCTCAGTCCCGCTTAGGGTATATAAGAGAAAATCTGGGCATTATTCCAGGAGCTATGCGATGGTTGGGGGTGGGGCGGGGAGTGGGATCTGTTGTGCTTCAGGAAGCCATTCCTCTGGCAACATGGTCCTCTGGTGACATTAGCAACCCAGGAACAAAGGTGGGAGTATTCTGGAAAGAATGCTAAACCAGAGGATTGTGATCAGTAA
>NW_011888792.1:15619395-15619868 GCF_000151845.1 Pteropus vampyrus
AAATTGCAAGGACCTTGTCAGCTTATAATCCCTTGTTTTTTATTTTTATTTTTTACGCCTACAGAACCTGGTCTTCCAAGGTGTTCTCCCATCCAAGTACTCACCAGGCCCGAACCTGCTTTGCTTCTGAGATCAGATGGGATCGGGCATGTTCAGGGTAGCATGGCTGTAGCTTCATCCATTTTTTAAATGGGATTTTTTGTTTTTGTTTTTGTGCTTTTGAGTTATATGAGTTCTTTATATATTTTAGATATTAACCTTTATCAGATATACAGTTTGAAAATATATTTTTCCATTTTTTAGGTTGTCTTTTCACTTCGTTGATGATTTCTTTCGCTGTGCAGGAGCTTTTCAGTTTGATGTAGTCTCATTCGTTTATTTTTTATTTTGTTGCTTGGGCTTTAGGTATGATTTCCAAAAAATTGGTACCAAAACTCATGTTTATTCAAGGAGGTTTATTCCTCTGTTTTCTC
>NW_011888792.1:15619918-15623753 GCF_000151845.1 Pteropus vampyrus
TTTTTTATTTTGTTGCTTGGGCTTTAGGTATGATTTCCAAAAAATTGGTACCAAAACTCATGTTTATTCAAGGAGGTTTATTCCTCTGTTTTCTCTAAGAGTTTCATGGTTTCCGGTCTTATATTTAACTTTTTAATCCATTTTGAGTTAATTTTTGTGAATGGTATAAGATAAGGTTCAAATTTCATTCTTTTACATGTGAAAATCCCAGCACTATTTATTGAAGAAACTATTTTCTCCATTGAGTATTCTTGGCTCCTTTGTCAAATATTAGTTGATCATATATACTTTGGTTTATTTCTGGGCTCTCACTTCTGTTCCAGTGGTCTAGTTTCTGTTTTTATGCCAGCACTATACTGTTTTAATTACTACAGCTTTGTAGTATAGCTTGAAATCAGGAAGTGTGATACTTCCTGCTTTTCTTTTCTCAGGATTTCTTTGGCTATTCGGGGTTTTTTGTGGTTCCATAAAACTTTTAGATGTGTTTTTCTATTTTCATAAAAAATGACATTGGAATCTTGAGTAGGGATTGCATTGAATCTATAAATGTAAGTATGGACATTTTAACAATGTTATTTTTCCAATCGGTGGACATGGGATGCCTTCCCATTTATTTATATCTTTTTTGATTTCTTTATCAATGTCTCATAGTTTTCAGAGTAGAGATCTTTTGCCTTCTTTATTAAATTTACTCCTATTTTGTTATTTTTGATGCTATTGTAAATGGGATTGATTTCTTTATTTTTTTTCAGAAAATTCATCAGTAGTGTATCAAAACACTACACACTTTTGTATGTTAATTTTATATCCTGCAAACTGAATTTGCTGATTAGTTCTAACAGTTTTTTTTTTTTGTTTTATTTTTAGGATTTGCTCTATATAAAATTCTGTCATCTGCAAATATAAACAATTTTACTTCTTTCTTTCCAATTCTGATGCCTTTCATTTCTTTGTCTTGCCTGATAGCTCTGGCTAAGACTTTCAGTAGTATGTTGAATAGGAGTGCTGAGACTGGCACTCTTGTCTTATTCTTGATTTTAGAGATAAAATTTTCAAACTTTACTATTAAATATAGTGTTATCTGTGGGTTTGTCATCTATGGCCTTTATTATGTTGAGATGTGTTTATTCTTACTTAATTTGTTAACTGTTTTTATCATGAATGGATGTTGAATTTTGTCAAATTCTTTTTCTGTGTCTACTGAGATGATTGTATGACTCTTTTCTTTCATTTGATTAATGTGATGTATCACACTGGTTGATTTGTGTATGGTGAATCATCCTTGCATCTCAGGGATAAATCCCACTTGATTGTGGTGAATGATCTTTATAATTTGCTGCTGAATTCAATTTGCTAGTATTTTGTTGAGAATTTTTGCCTCTGTATTCACCAGGGATATTGGCCTATAGTTTCCTTTTCTAGTAGTGTTCTTATCTGGCTTTGATATTGCAAAAGTTTTATGTGATATTCACATTCATTATTTTTAGCAAGAAAATTGCATAAAAATGGAAAGATTTTCAAAATGTTTCATTTTATTTTGAAAGCAAGTTCTTTAAACCATTGTCAAAATATCAGCTTTATCATGAAAGGACTTACTAAGTATGTTTACTTTGTCAAAAATATTTGCTAGATACAGATTACTGAAGCCCACTTGTCTGGCAAAGGTGAGCAGTTTTGGAACGCTTTTTTTTAAAAAATAAGAGAATACTGCTTAACTAATTTAAGTTGACATATCTTAAGTATTTGGCTTGTACTAATCAGTAAACCTGTTGCGGTAGAAAATAATTTTCCAGTTACTTCTTATATCATGCCGAATGTTACAAATATTATATTATTTAATATTGTTGTTTTTATAAATGCAACAAGAGGATGACATTCCAAAGTAAGCAACTGCAATCACTCACAAAGGCTGCCAGTCAGTGAGTGTGGGAGGGCGATAACATCAAATCCCATCTGTGGACTTTTCTTCCTCAGGTTCATTCATAGCAGGAGGCCTGGACTAACACTCATGTTAAATGTGAGAAAAACTTTCTTATTTTTATTTTTAGACTAAAAAATAAATAATTAAGAAGTTCGAATCCCGGTGGATTGTTATAAACTCCTGGGAAATAGTCACTATTTTAGAGATCACAGAGCTAAAGTGGTTCTCAAACTTTAGTGTGTATGAGAATCATTTGGATAGGGTAATAAATGATAGGTATCTAGCCCCCAACCAGAGAGATTCTGATTTAAAAAGTCTGAAGTGTGATTTGGAAATCTGTGATTTTATCAAACACTTCAGATATTTCAAATGCAGTTTCTTAGAAGACTGCACTCTGAGAAACCCAGACTAAAGGGACTAGAAGAATTTTCCATATTTTCCTCATAGTATCATTTTTGGTATAAGATTATTAGCACATCAAAGTTCAGTTTAAGACTTTGCATAAGTACTCAGAGAATGAAATGTAGCGAATGGGTAACCACTCCTTAGTATATTTGTTAGAGAGCTGTAATTAATGAATAGGTAGATAAGATTACCAACATATAACTATCTAATTAGTGCATAGTAGTTAACAAATTATAACTCAGATGTTGGCTATGAATCCCATTCCCTGACCTCTATGGATAAAAAATATCCTTGAGCTTTTTATTATACATTCTGGAGGAGATCCAGTGCCAAAGGTAGATTTTTGTGAATTCTTAAGTGATTTATAGGTTTGCATGATCACTTCTGGCTTTAAATTCCTGTTCTTGTTGGGCCTCAGTTGCAGTGTCTGATCTCTTCACTTTGCTTTGTGCTCAATGCAGAGAATCAATAACTTTTTGTTTTTCCCAACCAAACTTCACGGTACTTAAATACACATTGCACTTGATTGTTAGACATCCTGCTCTTAAATGTTATTTGACATCCTGACATCGAGACTCTCTCACTGACTACCTTTTCCCATGGCTCTGGCCTCTTGTCGGTGGACTGTTTTCCTACTTCCCCCCAAACTCCTTTTCTGATCGTTAAGCCTGGTTATTTACTCTTCTACCTGCTACTCAGCTTCTTCCATGTACAATTATATGTCAGGATGATTTGTTGTAACAAACCATTAGCCACATGGAAAACTTACAGATACTCTAAATTTCTTTCCTTTCTTCCTCTATCATCCACCTCTGTAAATGA
Source organism: Pteropus vampyrus (assembly GCF_000151845.1). Taxonomy (NCBI): domain Eukaryota; kingdom Metazoa; phylum Chordata; class Mammalia; order Chiroptera; family Pteropodidae; genus Pteropus; species Pteropus vampyrus. The sequence continues at coordinate 15,623,067 of NW_011888792.1, forward strand.
AAAGAGGATCTAGACCCAGTTTTGTACTCTGAATTATGCCACTGGCTGCAATGATGCCATTTTAAGCAGAAATGACTACAACCAGTTTTTTCTTTTCTTTTTGAGATAAAATTCACATAACTTAAACTTATCCCTTTAAAGGGGACATTCTAGTGACGTTTAGTACATTCATAATATTGTGCAGCCACCACCTCTATCTAGATCAAAAACATTTTCATCACTTCAGGTGAACCCCATTCCCATTTAAGCCATCATTCTCTATTTCCTCTGCCTCCCAGTTCCTAAAAATCTGCTTTGTGTCTTGATAGATTTACCTATCCTGGGTATTTTATATAAATGATACCATATGATATATGATTTTTTTGTGCTTGGTTTGTTTCACTTAGCACGATGTTTTTGAGATTTATTTATATTATAGCATGCATCAAGACTTCCTAATTATCCTGAATGATAATCCATTGCATATATCTACTCAATTTGTTTATCCACTATCTGTTGATAGACATTTGGGTTGTTTCTACCTTTTGGCTATTCCAAATAGTGCTATTATGAATATTCATGTACAAGTATTTGAGTATAATCTGGGTTAAAAATTTTTTTTTTCTTAACACTAGTTTCTCTTTTGTACATTTAATAAATTATCAGTGATCTGACATATATGAGAGTACTTGAATTTTATACTGGTCA
>NW_011888792.1:15623803-15652441 GCF_000151845.1 Pteropus vampyrus
TAAGATTATTAGCACATCAAAGTTCAGTTTAAGACTTTGCATAAGTACTCAGAGAATGAAATGTAGCGAATGGGTAACCACTCCTTAGTATATTTGTTAGAGAGCTGTAATTAATGAATAGGTAGATAAGATTACCAACATATAACTATCTAATTAGTGCATAGTAGTTAACAAATTATAACTCAGATGTTGGCTATGAATCCCATTCCCTGACCTCTATGGATAAAAAATATCCTTGAGCTTTTTATTATACATTCTGGAGGAGATCCAGTGCCAAAGGTAGATTTTTGTGAATTCTTAAGTGATTTATAGGTTTGCATGATCACTTCTGGCTTTAAATTCCTGTTCTTGTTGGGCCTCAGTTGCAGTGTCTGATCTCTTCACTTTGCTTTGTGCTCAATGCAGAGAATCAATAACTTTTTGTTTTTCCCAACCAAACTTCACGGTACTTAAATACACATTGCACTTGATTGTTAGACATCCTGCTCTTAAATGTTATTTGACATCCTGACATCGAGACTCTCTCACTGACTACCTTTTCCCATGGCTCTGGCCTCTTGTCGGTGGACTGTTTTCCTACTTCCCCCCAAACTCCTTTTCTGATCGTTAAGCCTGGTTATTTACTCTTCTACCTGCTACTCAGCTTCTTCCATGTACAATTATATGTCAGGATGATTTGTTGTAACAAACCATTAGCCACATGGAAAACTTACAGATACTCTAAATTTCTTTCCTTTCTTCCTCTATCATCCACCTCTGTAAATGAAAAGAGGATCTAGACCCAGTTTTGTACTCTGAATTATGCCACTGGCTGCAATGATGCCATTTTAAGCAGAAATGACTACAACCAGTTTTTTCTTTTCTTTTTGAGATAAAATTCACATAACTTAAACTTATCCCTTTAAAGGGGACATTCTAGTGACGTTTAGTACATTCATAATATTGTGCAGCCACCACCTCTATCTAGATCAAAAACATTTTCATCACTTCAGGTGAACCCCATTCCCATTTAAGCCATCATTCTCTATTTCCTCTGCCTCCCAGTTCCTAAAAATCTGCTTTGTGTCTTGATAGATTTACCTATCCTGGGTATTTTATATAAATGATACCATATGATATATGATTTTTTTGTGCTTGGTTTGTTTCACTTAGCACGATGTTTTTGAGATTTATTTATATTATAGCATGCATCAAGACTTCCTAATTATCCTGAATGATAATCCATTGCATATATCTACTCAATTTGTTTATCCACTATCTGTTGATAGACATTTGGGTTGTTTCTACCTTTTGGCTATTCCAAATAGTGCTATTATGAATATTCATGTACAAGTATTTGAGTATAATCTGGGTTAAAAATTTTTTTTTTCTTAACACTAGTTTCTCTTTTGTACATTTAATAAATTATCAGTGATCTGACATATATGAGAGTACTTGAATTTTATACTGGTCACCATTTTGGTTTCTCATTCAGGTTATTGATTTCTGTTTTAGCTTGTGGTAGTGTTTTCCTGAGGAGGAAGTTGATACTAGGTTTGGCCAATTGATCCTGGGTTTGTACTTCGCCGTATAGGTGGGAGTGATTGTTGGGCCACTAGCCGAAAGTATACATTGTGAAGCCAATGCCAAAAGTGGCAATTTTAACTAAAGAGCCAAGGAGCTCTGAGTCTTGACAGTTGAGGAAAAGGAGGGCATTAGATGAAAGCCAGGTTCTGGATTTCAATGAACATGATTTAAGACAAAGTTACATGTCTGCCACATTCTTACATTCTTTTAGTGTATATGTCTCATCTTTTTGTGGCTTGCCTTGTCAATTTTAGGTTAACTGTATTCATCAGCTACAAGCTAAGTGTTACACCTTCTTGCCCTATGAATCAGAATCAAAAGACTACTATCATCACTTTTTTTAAAGCAATCAGTCGTATTGATGAAAAAGCTTATTTAAACTATCCTTGTTTTAGCATTGGGCTTCTTCTGCCTTACCAGTTGATGCACACAGGGATAAAAAGTAAGAAACAATTGAAAGAAGAGAGTATTATTAACACTCAGTTATAACTTTTGAGTCATGAGTTAATTGCTTATCTACAAATCTATGTGTATATGTTTTTTTCTAGCTAGTCAATTCCTTCTAAATCTTCAAGCAATTGTGTAATCAATGTGGCTGCTTAAACACTGAAGGCAGATAGAGTCAATAAATTTTTCTAAAGAAATGGGAATTAACTCTGAGTTGACCTGTTATTTGGGAAACCTGTTTTTTTATCCATTTCACAGGTTTTTATTTGCAGATTTATTTGCGGGAGTCAAAATTAAAGCAACTAAACATTGTTAAAGGGAGAATGTTGCATATAATAAAGATTAAGAATATTAAGTAGACTTTTTTTGTTGGTTGCCAGTTTTTTTTTGTTTCTCCGCCCCAGCTTTATTACAATATAATTGACATAAAATTGTATATATGTAAGATGTACATGATAGTTTGATATTCATGTATATTGTGAAACGATTATCACAATCAAGTTAATTCACATGTATATCACTTAATATGGTTACTTTTTGGAGGGGAGTGATGAGAACACTTAAGATCTACTCTCTCAGTAAATTTCATATGTACAATGAACTATTAACTATTGTTACCATACTGTACTTTAGATCTCTAGAATTTATTCATCTTATAACAGAAAGTTTATACCCTTGACCAACATCTCCTCATTATCCCCACCCCCCATCTCCTGCTAATCACTATTTTATTCTTTGGTTCTGAGTTCAACTTTTTAGATTCCACGTATAACTAAAATCATACAAATTTATAGTTCTCTGACTTATTTCACTTTACATCATGTATATTCAATGTTGTTGCAAATAGCAGAATTTCCTCCTTTTTTTCATGGCTGAATAACATTATACTGTGTGTTTATATGTAGCTCATATATTCTTTACCCATTCATCTGCCAGTGGACACTTAGGTTGTTTTCATGTCATAACTGTTATGAATAATGCTGCAGTGAACATGGGAACACATATATGCCTTTGAGATACTGATTTTATTTTCTTTGGATACATACCCAGAAGTGGGATTGCTGGATCACCTAGAAGTTCCACAGACTATGTAATGTCCTTTGATACATTTATTTCCTTCTTGAAGTAGTTTTCTGTTGTTTCTTACTCAAAACTCTGTGTAATACAATAAAACTTAACAAATTTACTTTTAAGTTATTAATTCATCAAATATTTGTTCAGTGCCTACTATGAGGTAATTTAAGTTATAGAGTCTATTTTATACTATAAAATATAAGACGGGAAAGTGGGATAAAGAATAATGGGGGAAGGGGAGAACTATTTATGTCAAGATTAGGAGTTGAGAAAGAGGTGACATTTGGGCTGAGACCTAAATGATGAGAAAGATGTATGTGGTAAGCAGGATTCTAATACGTTCCCCAAGATTTCTGGCCCCTACAGTACATATACCTTCTTCCAGTTGTTAAACCAAACATGAATCTAGATAGTACTGTGAAGGAATTTTGCAGATGTAATTAAGATCTCAAATCAGTTTATTTTAATATATGATGACAATATGAACACTTAAAATTCTACAATAACAAAATGAAAAACCCAATTAAAAAATGGGCCAAAGACCTTAACAAACACCTCACCAAAGAAGATATGCAGGTTAGAGAAATGCAAATTGAAACAACAATGAGAAATCCCTACAGACCTATTAGCATAGCCAAAACTAGAACACTAATAACATCAAATGTTGGCAAGGATATGGAGAAACAGGAACTCTCATTCCTTGCTGGTGAGAATGCAAAATGGCATAGCTACTTTGGAAGAAGTTTGGCAGCTTCTTACAATAGTAAACATGCTCTTACCATATGGTTCAGCAATCATGCTCCTTAGTATTTACTTAAAGGAGTTGAAAATATATGCATATACAAATTCTACACACAAATGTCTATAGAAATTTTATTCATAATTGCCAAACTTGGAAGCAACCAATGTGTCCTTCAATAGGCATATGAATAAATAAGCTGTGGTACATACAGACAATGGAATATTATTCAGTGCTAAAAAGAAACAAGTTATCAATGCATGAAAGAACATGGAGGAAACATAAGCGCATAGTACTAAGTGAAATAAGCCAATTTGAAAAATCTACATGCTTTATGATTCCAAGTATATGATATTTTGGAAAAGACAAAACTGTGGAGACAATGACAAGATCAGTGGTTACCAGGGGTTAGCGAGGAGGGAAGGATAAACAGAGAGCACCAAGGATTTTTATGACAGTGAAACTATTACGTATGATATTATAATGGTGGATAGGTGTCATTATAAATTTGTCCAAATCCATAGAATGTACAACACCAAGGGTGAACCTTAATGTTAACTACGGACTTTGGGTGATAATAATATGTTAATGTTGGTTTATCAATTGCTACGAAGGGTGGGGGATGCTAATAATGAGGGAGGAGTGTATGTGTATGGGGGCAGGAATGTATGGGAAATCTCTGTCCTGCTTAATTTTGCTGTGAATTTTAAACTGCTTTAAAAAATAAAATTTGTTTAAAAATATGTATAGGCAAGAGCTCTAATGGAAGTAGGTCTGGTTTTGCTGCTTCTTGTTAATCTGTGGAGCTGACACCTAGTCTCAATTGTCACACTTCTTTAGAATGTGAGGTCCCAGTTCATCCTTAACTTTGGGGCCAAGTCACTTATTCATGAGCAAAAGAAAATAAATTTATTCAAAACTTCATTACTTTAGTGTTCTAGAAATCAATTTTAAAGCCATTTCTCCTCTATTTTATGAATTATTTAGTTTTAGGTAGATAATATATTCCATAAATTTATTAGCTACACAAAGATACACTGCAATGCATTTAGCTAAGCTATAAGCTGGTTCAGAACAAACCTTTTGAAGGTGGAGCCCTCACTCTTGCCTTCAGATATTTGGGGTACACTCTGCGATCATATGTCTATGGACCAAGTGAGAGCATCTGTGCCTAATGATTTATTAAATATGTACTGAAGTTTAATTTGTTTCTCACTTTAAAATCAAAATTAAGAACTTTTGATATTTTCTTCTTGCATTCTTATGGATCGCCTTGCTCATCTTTAATGGACAAACGTGGAAAAGGCAGGCAGCAAATATGTCTGAGATATCAAGTTAAATGAGAATGGAGAATTGTTCATTAGATTTAGCAAAGGTGGAGGTGTTGGTGACCCTTTAGAGCCATTCAATGGAGTAGAGGGAAGAAAACACTGAATGGAGAGAGTAGGGAAGAGAATGGGAAGAGAGAATAAGATAAGTAGTATCACTTTTGAGAGGGAGATTTTGTGTGAATAGAAAGTCAATCAGTATACCAGTAAGCTAGAAGGGGTGTGAGAGTTTCAAAGATTCTATTTCTTAAATATGTATGAGATACATGTATAACTATATCCTCTTCCTTCTGCGTGGCCTAACTGAAAAGCAGTTTTAGCTTCAAATTAATCCTGTGTAGCTTGTGTCAGAACATTGTTAAGAGGATCCTAGCAGACAGGCACAAACTTCTAATAAATCGTTTTCACTTTTAAAATATGTTGAACTGGATTTTATCCTGTGTTCTTATTTTTCTTCATGTATTTATAAGTTGCATGGAAATTGCTATTTTGCTATACATAGCCTTTGGGGTGGCTTGATTCTCAGGGTCTAAAACAACCTGGAAAACAAGTATCTTTCTCCATGCCAATGACATCACTGGTTTTACTGTGGTTTTACTGTCCATGACCCCAGGACATGGGATATTGTTGCTTAATTACTGCTAGAAATAATAGTTTAATGATAAAGTTGTAAACCAGGGTAGCCCTGTCTGTAGTCAACTGTCTTGGGGGCATTTTGCAGCTAATGGCAGTGAAACTGACAGGAGGTGGTGCTATTCCAAAGCGGAGAGAAGCAGTCCTGAGACTTCCTTTTGAAGGTGGATGGCTGTTAACAGCTGCTGCTCTTTTTCTAGGTTAAAATAATCTCTCCTGTATTCAAGCTATAGAATTTCGGTCTGTACATTATTTATTCACTTTAGAAACGCTGGCAGCCTCCATTTAGTCATTCAGAGTCACTGGAAAATGCTCATATGACATATAGGTCATACAATAGAAAATTGACAGGTTATACAAATATGGCACTAACTTCCATCATATGCTAAAATATAAATAAACCTGCAATTTTAGTCATTGTAAGCTCTGGAAATTGCTTTTCAGATATTTCAAACAGCTATACAGTACTGTGGAAAATACAATTGCTATACTGTAGAGACAATTATTAGATAGAAAGAACTGCACTTATTGCTTTAAGTTAGCAAGAAAAATGTTCAAAGATCAACATAATAATAGGACTAATGTATAACTTGGGAGCGAGCTTCTGAAACCAATTAATTATAGTTTGATCAACCCTTTTTTTTTTTCTTATTTGTGTATTGCCTGGCTTTACTGGTTAGTGACTATCACCTAAGAAGTCAAAGGGAGAAAAAAGAAGTAGAACAGAGGTTGAATAAATTGCAAGTAGAAAACTGTATCTCTGTTTAGATAAACAAAGTTTCATATAGAGAATATACTAAACATGCCTTAATGTGTTCACTTCAAAAGTATTAAACATTTCTAAATTCCAAGACCTCTCATGATTTTATGATAGGTATCTGAATATAATAAAATATATAAAAATGAATGTACTATATACAATTAAATGTTTTATAAACCCTACCTCCTGGTCTAGTCATTTTAAACAGCATTCAGAACAACCAAAATCTTAGGACAAACTTAAAGGACAGATACTTCCTTGAGGTTTATTTTAATGTAATATAACCAGAAGCTAATGCTAAATCTCACCTCATTTGCTTGCTATTGCCTATTCAAAACTATTGCCTTAACACAACATCAGAAATAGTAGTGACTGAATATAAAGACATGGCAAACTAATCCCAGAACTTGAAGTGTAGGACTATTAAGAGTGAATGCATAATGGATGAGATTAGCCAATTGAGGATACCATCCAAGAAAGGATTTCTAAATATGTTGCTGGGAGACTTGGAGTTACTGGGGTATAGAATCAAGATGGCATGAATAAGTGGGAGTGTAACTTAAGAAAGCTGAAGCCTCAATCAACTATACTATATTCTAGTCAAAGGAAAATGATACTAGCAGATAGGGAGAAAGTTTGCTGAGAGCCTAGAAGAGGAGCTCAAACTTTCTGTTATTTCTGCCCCATGAGGGAAGATTCCTTATAACTGCCCAAGTGCTCTGATCTCCTTGCACATCCGGCTCCATAGCAAGATGGATGCTTTGGCTATCACAGTTCAGTAGCTCACCAAACCGTGAGTCTTCTTATTTTGATTTTACAAATGCCAAGCAAAAGTTTATAGATTTAATTATAGAATTTTTATCCTGAGACAAGTAACACATCCTCCCTCCCTACCATAACATCAAATAAATTAATTGAATAATTCAACAAATATTTATTGAACATCTGTTTTATGTCTGGGTTTAAATCTATATTCCTCAACAAAATAAGCATAATCTCTACCTTAATGGAGCTTAGAAAATATATTTTTTTTAATGGATGATTGTTTATCATTATTTTAAAAAATCTTTGATACAATGCTATATTTATTTGGGTTCTTACTTATTTATTTCTATTTGGATGCTTATAATTTTCTTAGCAGATATTTGTCACCCTGACTTGGATTACTCTGTGAGCGCTGACAAAAAATAACTTTTTGGAGATGCAAGTGAGAATAGGATCCCTGATGTCCTCCTGATGGTTGTATGGAACACAGGTATTATCTGCATGGCCAGCATGTTACCTTCAATGATATTACCATCTTCTTTCTTCTTACCTGAAACAAATAACATTTTCAGAAGTGGTCACGAGACAGGATTTCAAATAAGGTATGTCAAAAAGTGAGAATGATCTTTATGGCACTATTCCTGAGGAAAGATAAGGTAAGGGAGAGGTAGCAATGATATTCAGATTTCTTACACAAGTTGGAATGAATACAAATAAGTCACTTTTTAAGTCATCTGATTTAGTTTTAAAAAGATGTATATAATTTAGTCATTAAATCAAAACAAATGTTGCTTTAAAGGAATTTCTTTAAAACATTTTGTTTATAATGTCAGATATTTTATCTGAAATATACTTTTTCTTAACTCAGCTAAATATTTCAAATTAATTTTCATTTTTAAGTAGGTAAAAAATTAAATACTATTTAAATATTGAAGAAAGCATATTGAATTAAACTAGAAAGATAAATAATAATGAAAACTTCTAAGAAAAGCAAGTATATATTAGAATGTAATAGATTTCAGAGTTTGATATCACCTCAAAATAACAAAATCCATTAGATATTAAAAATGATCCTATATACCCTTTTCTAGAACCATTTATTTTTGCAGCCTCCCAACCTTAATAGTATGTATTTATAATTTTAAAATTTGATTCTTTATATATAAAATGGGTATGAAAAATAAGATAGAAAGCATAACCTAAATGAGACTATTTAATTTGATTACATATGTGCGTTAAAATTTATTTTTAAATTTGAGCTCAAATATTTAAATTTCAAAGCTCCAATTTTATATTAAGAGGCTTACTCTAAATATGAAACAAATCTATGTTTTATAAATATAAATCAGTAAAAATAAAATTCTGATTCCGTAGATAGAAAGTTTCCAAATATAATTGAGTTCTCTAGCCATAGCTCTCTGAAGGATGTACATTGTAATCTTGAACTACTGCTTGCATTAGGGCCTCTGCATTCACATTTGTGCCTTTTATTTTAACAATAGATCTCAATTCAGATTGCTTTTAGGTCAATTGTGCCAGTGATTTGAATGTTCTGGTGCCATGCACCTTTGCAATGCCTTCCTGTGTCTTTCCTCACATCATTCTTCTTTAGACATCCCCGCCCTCAGTGCCCTGTCCTCTCTCCGGCCTGGATGTTCTCCTCTGCTGTTTGCTTCAGGTCCTAGTCTAGAAGGCAGCCTCCATTTAGTCATTCAGAGTCACTGGAAAATGCTCATATGACATATAGGTCATACAATAGAAAATTGACAGGTTATACAAATATGGCACTAACTTCCATCATATGCTAAAATATAAATAAACCTGCAATTTTAGTCATTGTAAGCTCTGGAAATTGCTTTTCAGATATTTCAAACAGCTATACAGTACTGTGGAAAATACAATTGCTATACTGTAGAGACAATTATTAGATAGAAAGAACTGCACTTATTGCTTTAAGTTAGCAAGAAAAATGTTCAAAGATCAACATAATAATAGGACTAATGTATAACTTGGGAGCGAGCTTCTGAAACCAATTAATTATAGTTTGATCAACCCTTTTTTTTTTCTTATTTGTGTATTGCCTGGCTTTACTGGTTAGTGACTATCACCTAAGAAGTCAAAGGGAGAAAAAAGAAGTAGAACAGAGGTTGAATAAATTGCAAGTAGAAAACTGTATCTCTGTTTAGATAAACAAAGTTTCATATAGAGAATATACTAAACATGCCTTAATGTGTTCACTTCAAAAGTATTAAACATTTCTAAATTCCAAGACCTCTCATGATTTTATGATAGGTATCTGAATATAATAAAATATATAAAAATGAATGTACTATATACAATTAAATGTTTTATAAACCCTACCTCCTGGTCTAGTCATTTTAAACAGCATTCAGAACAACCAAAATCTTAGGACAAACTTAAAGGACAGATACTTCCTTGAGGTTTATTTTAATGTAATATAACCAGAAGCTAATGCTAAATCTCACCTCATTTGCTTGCTATTGCCTATTCAAAACTATTGCCTTAACACAACATCAGAAATAGTAGTGACTGAATATAAAGACATGGCAAACTAATCCCAGAACTTGAAGTGTAGGACTATTAAGAGTGAATGCATAATGGATGAGATTAGCCAATTGAGGATACCATCCAAGAAAGGATTTCTAAATATGTTGCTGGGAGACTTGGAGTTACTGGGGTATAGAATCAAGATGGCATGAATAAGTGGGAGTGTAACTTAAGAAAGCTGAAGCCTCAATCAACTATACTATATTCTAGTCAAAGGAAAATGATACTAGCAGATAGGGAGAAAGTTTGCTGAGAGCCTAGAAGAGGAGCTCAAACTTTCTGTTATTTCTGCCCCATGAGGGAAGATTCCTTATAACTGCCCAAGTGCTCTGATCTCCTTGCACATCTGGCTCCATAGCAAGATGGATGCTTTGGCTATCACAGTTCAGTAGCTCACCAAACCGTGAGTCTTCTTATTTTGATTTTACAAATGCCAAGCAAAAGTTTATAGATTTAATTATAGAATTTTTATCCTGAGACAAGTAACACATCCTCCCTCCCTACCATAACATCAAATAAATTAATTGAATAATTCAACAAATATTTATTGAACATCTGTTTTATGTCTGGGTTTAAATCTATATTCCTCAACAAAATAAGCATAATCTCTACCTTAATGGAGCTTAGAAAATATATTTTTTTTTAATGGATGGTTGTTTATCATTATTTTAAAAAATCTTTGATACAATGCTATATTTATTTGGATTCTTACTTATTTATTTCTATTTGGATGCTTATAATTTTCTTAGCAGATATTCGTCACCCTGACTTGGGTTACTCTGTGAGCGCTGACAAAAAATAAGTTTTTGGAGATGCAAGTGAGAATAGGATCCCTGATGTCCTCCTGATGGTTGTATGGAACACAGGTATTATCTGCATGGCCAGCATGTTACCTTCAATGATATTACCATATTCTTCCTTCTTACCTGAAACAAATAACATTTTCAGAAGTGGTCACGAGACAGGATTTCAAATAAGGTATGTCAAAAAGTGAGAATGATCTTTATGGCACTATTCCTGAGGAAAGATAAGGTAAGGGAGAGGTAGCAATGATATTCAGATTTCTTACACAAGTTGGAATGAATACAAATAAGTCACTTTTTAAGTCATCCGATTTAGTTTTAAAAAGATGTATATAATTTAGTCATTAAATCAAAATAAATGTTGCTTTAAAGGAATTTCTTTAAAACATTTTGTTTGTAATGTCAGATATTTTATCTGAAATATACTTTTTCTTAACTCAGCTAAATATTTCAAATTAATTTTCATTTTTAAGTAGGTAAAAAATTAAATACTAGTTAAATATTGAAGAAAGCATATTGAATTAAACTAGAAAGATAAATAATAATGAAAACTTCTAAGAAAAGCAAGTATATATTAGAATGTAATAGATTTCAGTGTTTGATATCACCTCAAAATAACAAAATCCATTAGATATTAAAAATGATCCTATATACCCCTTTCCAGAACCATTTATTTTTGCAGCCTCCCAACCTTGAGAATAGTATGTATTTATAATTTTAAAATTTGATTCTTTATATATAAAATGGGCATGAAAAATAAGATAGAAAGCATAACCTAATTGAGACTATTTAATTTGATTACATATGTGCGTTAAAATTTATTTTTAAATTTCAGCTCAAATATTTAAATTTCAAAGCTCCAATTTTATATTAAGAGGCTTACTCTAAATATGAAACAAATCTATGTTTTATAAATGTAAATCAGTAAAAATAAAATTCTGATTCCGTAGATAGAAAGTTTCCAAATATAATTGAGTTCTCTAGCCACAGCTCTCTGAAGGATGTACATTGTAATCTTGAACTACTGCTTGCATTAGGGCCTCTGCATTCACATTTGTGCCTTTTATTTTAACAATAGATCTCAATTCAGATTGCTTTTAGGTCAACTGTGCCAGTGATTTGAATGTTCTGGTGCCATGCACCTTTGCAATGCCTTCCTGCGTCTTTCCTCACATCATTCTTCTTTAGACATCCCCGCCCTCCGTGCCCTGTCCTCTCTCCGGCCTGGATGTTCTCCTCTGCTGTTTGCTTCAGGTCCTAGTCCAGAAGAAATCATGTGTCCTTTTAGGAGCTTTGGTAGATCCTGTCAATTCAAATGATTTTAGTTTTTTTGGTGAATTTCTGTAGAACTTTCTGTTATTAGTACTGATTTAGAATTTGGTGTAAAGTAGTTGTATCATATCTTCTGAAACTGAATAAAATACTTACCAACAAGAGTTCTAGTAAATTGTTTGGGAAAGAGAGCCTGTGGTATTGGCGGCCCGAGAAATCTGATCCTGATGGGTTAGCACAGTCAAGGTTCTAGGACATTTCTCTGCTTCAGAGATTTCTGGATTCCAGACTAAGCTTTCCTTTGCAAACTCCACTGTATCCACTGAATGCTTAGAATTGCTAAAGAATATTCTTGTTTTAATTTCCACATATTTCTTATAGTAGAGCAATATCATGATACAAGAATATTAATTTTATCTTGGAGATATAACAAAATACTACTTGTTCATCAATGAAAGTTTCTATGCTTATGATCCACTACAGTTTTTCACTTGGAGGCAGTTGTATAATTAGCAAGGCAGATGAAAAGAGGGGAGAAGGATGGTAAGAATGATGCTGGAGCACCAGAAGCAGTCTTGTTGCTACTTCCGTCTCTCATAGTCCTATAACGGTCCTGCATGGCACTCATTCCCATAGACTTCCACATATCTGGACTCAGTTTGAGCCCCCCAAGAGCAGTCCCCTGGAGGCAAGGACATGGGTGAGGCAGTTATTGTGAAGTGATACCAGGATTCAAGAGTGAGGGAGTAGAGAGAGAAGAGAGAAAAAGAGAAGTCAGTGTGGGGCATGTTATGGAGATTGCTGCCTCAGGCCACAGAGGCTTGTATTATAAGTCTTCTGGGAAACAATGAAGCATTTGTTCAACCAATCTTGTCCTTTATTGCTTGAAAGTTGCCTTGGGTGCAATAACACCCTGGGTTTGCTTGCAGGTAGATTTGCTACCCTCCCATGATGGTGGAAAGATTCTGGGGCTTGTAGGTACCTGGAAGTGTCAGGTGTCAGAACTCAGTCCCACAACTCTAAGGCAAAGGAAAATGTGACAGAGGCCTAGGAGACGTTTGCCGTACATCCCACTGAAGAAATCAAGGGTTTCAGATGGATGCTTCCTAGAGAAAACTAGCCCAAGCAGGTATATTTTGGGCGAAGGAGAAGTTGAGAGTAGTAGTTTTTGAGCTCCTTAGAGTTTCTGCTTAAAGTATGGTAGAGGAATAAGTTTAGATCGTCAATCCCACACCTTCATTCAGTTGGATTTGGTTCAAGTTTATCTCTTACACATATTAAGCTCCTGACTGAGATTTTGTTTTGAAGCTAAGAAAGAAATTGAAACTGCAGGGAGCGATGATGAAGAGTATGTGGACTTCGGCTACGATCCTGAGGTCTGCCACTCAGCAACTCTACGAATGCTGGGGGAGTTATTTAAGCTTCAGTTTTTACATCCTATGACATTTGATTGCCTCATAGGTTTGCTATGAAGATGATTTGGGATAATGCATGGAAAGGGCTTAGCACAGGGCCTGGTGTAGTAGTAACCCTGCAATAAGTTGGATAAGACACTTCAAGCAGGAGAGACAAATGGAAGGCCTGGGAATTGGAGGGATAGGGCATCAAGGCAGCTAAAAAGGGAAATAGAAATTTTACTGTTAGGAACTGCACACTTTGCCTATGAGTGACACTGGTTGTGTTATGGGTGTCTAAGCATTAGAGATACTGAAGAATTTTAAATTTGGCAAAGTCAAAGTCCATAATCTATATGTACTTTACCAACTTTAAAACAATGTACAGCTTTTGAATAATATTATTAGATTCAATTGCTTTCTATAAATATTATAATTGTTTTTAAGATAAAGTCTCTAAACATTTCCTAGCATAGCTGTATGTTTAAAACTGATGGAAAGAATTCCTTTTGGTGTATGTTGATAGTTATACAGTCAGTTATTCCATTATATTAATTAAATCTTTCTGGCTCTGAATTTGTATTTGGCATACTAGCTTTAATTTTATACTAGTTGTAATTCCATTGGAACAGAATTGAAGGATAAATTAATATTCTATATATGCAAACTCAATTGTACAAAATGGCTAAAAAAGACATTATTTTTTGAATACTGAAAGCAGAACTGAATATTTAATGTTGCTTTAAAATTTTTATTCTTCTAATTTGATCTTTCAATGTTCCTTTTATTTTTCTCAGACTTTGAGATAGTAGCCATAATTTCTATTTCCTAGCTTTTATGTGTTAATCGTAAGTTTCTTTTACAAGGAAGTAATGCACTATTAAATTTAAATAACATTATTAAATATGTCCTCCTTAAATGAAGAATACATTTAAAACGAATCAAATTATAAAATGTGTTTTTATTTAATAGATTAATAGGCATATAGTGAACCATTTATTCCTGTAATTAAGGATGGTTTTATAAATATTGAAGACTTGAGTTGCTAGTTGATACAGAATTCCTCACTCTTCTATACTATCACAAAATTTCATATAATACATTTTGCTACTACACATGTACATCCAATCTTTGCAATTTCAAAAATATAAAACATATGCTATGCATAGGTATTATTTCACCCATATTTAAAAGAGAAAATTAAGTCATATAAAATAATAAGTCAATGTCTCATTGATAGTATGTGACAAAGAAGAAATTAGAACCTAAATCTGTTTGACTTCTGAGCAGTAATTGTGGTATACATCTCTAAAACAGAAAAGATTCAATTTATAAACCAACATTAATATTTTTTGAGGTCATTTTGTTATATTCATTGACCCTAAAGGAACATCCTTTTACTTTATTCCCAGCTGATTTATTCTTTGTATGAAATCTCAGACCTCTCAGTATACTAGCTTTGGGACAATTTTTAGATCAGAACATCTTAAGCTTATCCTCTATTTCACTTATTCATTATGTGACCATCTGTTAAGTACCTCCTGCATCAGGACCTGTGTGATTGCTAGGAGTACAGAGATGAGAGACGTATCATCTGCCATACAAGATTTCACAGTACGGTGAGGAATGTGGATAAGAAAGAAACCAGACCATTGTATAATAGGTGGCAACCCTCATGTTAGAGAAATAAACAAAGTGTGATTGTCAGATATATATAAGGATGAGATAGTCTATGAAAACTAGTTTTCCAAAGGCAGCAATAGTGTAATGTGGGTGATTCAACACAGTCTAGCTGAGGGGACATTTGAGTGTAAAGGTGGTGTCACCATGGGGCAGTTTATAAAGTTCAAAAAAATAATGAGGCAGTAATTATTTCACTTCTGACCTATCCAAGGGCATTAATGAAAGGCTTGCACCAGACAGCAGCTAGAATGGCCAGATGTCTCTTTATCACAGGACTAGTTATGGAAGGTTTGTAGACTTTGCTTTTACTTGCACGGATTTTCTTGTTGTGGACTCTGGATGAGGGTGGAAATCTTCTACTGATGATTTCCTTCTTTCCTCTTACCTGCCTCTCTGCCCCTACCAGATTCAGTGTCTTAGAGTTCATGACCAACCTGACTCCCCTTTTTCCATTCTAGCTAGATGACTCTCACCTGGCCTCCTTGAGAAAGCTCACCTGATTCTTCCTTACACTCTTTCTAGACAATTTTTATGCCAAAAAACACACAGTGCTGAGCTTCCCAAGCGCCTCTCCTTTGGATTCAAGCTTTTCTCCTGTCAACAAAATATGCATTTTGCAAATCAAGGGCTTTACATTTGAAACTCTTGTTTGTGATAATGGTTTCAGAAGCCTGCTTTGTTGATGCCTCTGATGGGTACTAAGAATAAAAGGAAAGAGTCACAGAACTATAAAAATTTCTGCTATTTATTTTGTAAAAGTATTCCTGTACATAATTTATCAAATCAAATAGTTAACTAAAGTCCTTTGCTCCTTCCCTCACTATTACCAAGTTTTTCTCTGTAGATGCAACCATTTTTAGCATTTTCAGTTATTTCAAAATAACATGTTTGATTTTTAGTTTTACATGTTGTGATAAGAAAAATAATGATCCCCAAATATGTTTATATCCTAATCCTCAGAAACTGTGAATATATTGTTAGTGGCAAAGGCCGATTAAGATGAAGGATGGAACTATAGGTCTTAATTAGCTGGCTTTAAGTTAAGTAGAGTAACCTGAGTCATCCAGGTGGCTCCAATGCAATCACGGTTCCTTTAAATGTGGGAGAGGGAGGCAAAAGATTCAGTGTAACTGTGATGTGTTGTAAGGGTCAGTGGCCGTTGCTTGGCTTTGAAGCAAGAAGTGGGGCAGCATCTAGAAACTGAAAAAGATAAGAAAACAGATTTTTTCCCTAGAACCTCTAGGAAAGAACGCAGACCGGCTATACACAGGAAAAGGTAAGAAAAGATTTTCTGCTTTCTAGAGCCCCTAGGAAAGAACACAGACCTGCTGCATGCTGGAGAAGGTAAGAAAACGTTTTTTTTTTGTTGTTGTTGTTGTTTTCTAGAACTCCTAGGAAAGAACACAGACCTGCTGCATATTGGAAAAGGTAAGAAAACATTTTTCCATAGAATTTCCAGGAAAGAACGCATACCTGCTGCACACTTTGGTTTTCGCTCACTAAGACCCATGATGGACTTCTGACCTTCAGAACTGTAAGGTACTGAATTTACGTTTATTTAAGCTGTGAAATTTGTGGTAATTTGTTTCACCGGCAATAGGTAATTGAAGAAGATATTATGAATACATTTCAATTTTCCATTAGGATATATCACAATTTTGGTTATATTTAAAATCAGTGTTTAGATTTTTAGGGTCATTAGTACTTTTCACAGGTGAACCATATGATGTCTTGAACAAAGGCTAATTTTCCCTGTAGTAATTGTTGCAGTTTTTCTTTTTGAAATGCTGGTGGCTTTCTGAGAAAAATTAAGTGGGAAATACTTTTTTGAGACTTAGAGTGTGTGAAATGTCTTTATGCTACCCTCATATTTAACAGATATTTGGCTGGGTATAGAATTTTATATTGGAAAAGGTATACTTTTTCATAATTTTTAATGCAGTGCTTCAGATTGCCCTGTCTGTTGCATATGTCATCACTTGTTTGTCTCTTTTGCTTTTGGCCTTTACATAATGATATATCGCCCACCTACAGAAAATAATAAAGTATTCATGTGCTGTATACCAAATGATTTTAAAGTGATGGTAGTTTAACCACTGGTCGGGTCAATAAGTAGTACATTGCTGGCTCCAAAGAAGACCTCGAATATTTCTTTGTGACTTTACTATCTTCTCCTTTAAAGGCAAACACTTTCCTGATGTTTTTGTTAGTTGCTGTCTAGCTTTTATTGTTTTTACTACCTATGAATGCTTCTTTTAGCAATGTTTTAGTTTTGCCCTCTATTTGAGCAATATTAATGGAAATAGAGCATACATAATTTGGGTCTTTGCTGAATGTTATGATCATTGGACTTATCCACATTATAAATAGCTACCTTTCGTTTCGTTCATTTCATAGCTATGAAAATGTGCCATGGCATGATTAGACCACAGCTTATTTTCTATTGTTATTGATGGTTATTTTGGATTTTTCCATGTTCTATTTTTTAGCTTCCAGATTGTTTCTCTTTCTGCTCTTGACCTTTCTTAATTCTCTTCAACTGTCTAAAATAGAGTACGTTATGTCTTTTTTTCTTTTTAAGGCTTTTCACTTTCATTTTCACGGATGGGGAGTGGAGAAAGGGTTGTGAAGTAAACCCTATGCTTAAACGAAGCCAGAATTGTTATATTAAAATAGAATCTAGTACAGTAACTATGGAGATTATTATAAATACATTTTTATGCACCTTGGGTTATTTTGTTGTCATAAAACCAGAGATCTCATCAAACAACCTTAAAATTATGTTGAATGTAAGTTTTATAAAACCTAGAATTATAACTTGGTTTAGAGAGAGATCTCGCTGTTTGTGGGGATTCTGCTGTACAGAGAATAGAAGTAGCTGCATCCATAAGAGGCAGGACCACCACAAACTACTTAACACTTGCCTTTGAATTTGTGGTAACTTCTAATGCTCTAGTATCTTTTTTTCCTAAGTTCTCTTAAAAATATTACCTAGAATGATACTTTGTCCATGTATATACAATCTGCAATGACAAATATAAAAAAACATTGAATGTGTTGTTTCTTTTTGCTATTCTCATTATCTTCAATATCTTCTGCTTCTATTAATAAACAGGTAGTTTTTTGTTGTTTTGATCACTGTACCTCCACAGAGCTGAGCATATACAATGGCCAATGAATATTCTGGCTATGGATAGTAATGATATCTGAGTACTACCCAGATATAACAATATTGTTTTAAAAAATTGTAAAAGATGGTTTTATTTCTAGGCAGAACACACAGCGAAAAGGAGGGTTAGGTAATTAAATATGTGATATAAACACATACTTTCTCTTGTTGCTAAATATAATTATATCACATGTATCAGAAATTGAAAGTTTTATTTTAAAAAGAACAACCTAATTATTTCTAAAGCTCTTTTTAATCCCAGTTGTGACCTTGACATAGTTTAAGAAAGCTATATTTGAGTGTTTTTTTTTTTCATGTAAAGATGTTTTTTTCTACTGATTTCCTCAAATCACTGTAAAATGTTTTTTTCCTCTTAAGTTTATGGGATAATGCCTTATTATAAGCATCAAGTAGTTAATTGAAAAATAAGTCTAGACTTCAGAAAAATGTGATACCTATTTGTAGAAATGAATTTTTTTTAATTAAAAAAATATATGTAAAGAAAACAAGTACCTTAAGAGGAAATCTTATACACTAGAAACTTTACCCGTGATGCAGTAGTGTTATGAAGATCATTTTTATGGTATCTCATACTGTCTGATATGAAAAGATAAGTACTGTCCTATTGCCTTCTATTTACAGAAGAATAGCATTATGTAGAATCATGTTACTTCTATAAGAAAGATAATCTTTCAATACAAATGAGGATTTTTTTTTTTTTTTCAGAATTTCAACATGGTTCTTCTAAAGCAGGAATCTTTTATCTTGGAATATTTTAGTTAACTCCAATAGAATTCCTGCTAGAACTCAAGACGTGGTTCTTTTTTCTTTTCTTTTTTTTTCTTGTATTTATTGTTAAATGGGTTCAGCATTACTGTGGAGAACAGAAAAGAAGGTGGCAATCTTCTATCTTGTGATATTTTCCACTTGAGTGTTTAATTCTTTTCTGTTAAGGTTCAGAGCATCACTAAGTTGGAGAGTTGATTGTATCTTTGTGGTTAATGACCACTTTTTTACTTATCAAAAGTCAGGGACACATTCCATGAAGTGTAATATCAAATGTGAGGCACCAACTGTCATTGATAATTCAGTAGTAAACAGTGGTTGAAGTTCGACCAGGTCTCTTATAGTTTACTTGTCCGTATGAACAACTTGTTTCCTGAATAATTTTCTCATCCTTTTATAGACATAAGTAATAAACAAAAACATTTAGGTATATAAGAGCACCTGGAAAAGATTTGCTATTATCAGTTTCACATGTATTGAAATTGGTTGATTAAATGAGCATATAGTGATGTAATCAGCCAATTCTCAAACTTCTTTTTGAAACTTAAATCTTGTTTTATTTTCTTGTACTTAGTATCTAATTTCAGTAAGTTTATGCAAGTAAAATTGGGGTTACCTCACAGATGGCAATAAAAATCAACTTGATTGCTTTACTTTGCATTTGTTACATTCTTTTCCAAAGGTATGAAAGCAGTTAGATACTCACCAAGCATTGTCAAAATGCTGGTACTTTTTAGTTAGAATTAATATATTCTATTTTTTTGAAGTCATCTTTTTCATTATGCATATTAAAACAGACTTCATAGATTTTCCTCATGATACCTATATTTTGGCTCCAAACTAGTTTATTTGAATTATAAACATCTTTTTGTTCCCTGTTACTAATGTAAACCATTAAAATATATGTCTTAGGAAATTGTTAGTTATGAAAATTGGAGTCATGTGACTTGCTTCTATTTGTAACATTCTGCCTGGTATCAGTGTGGTGCCCCAAACCTGTCTCTGGACAACTTTATATGATATGGCCTTTGGAAAACTGCCTGTAGCAAAAGATCATTGGTATGCTGTAGGGGCATCTAGCAGAATTCTACCTTTCACATCCTAGGAGGTTGTGCAACTTCATTCACTATTAGCTGAACAATTTAAGACTTAAGCCTTGCACATTTGTAAAAACATCTATTAAGGAAGCAAGCCTAAGTTCACCAACAGAATGAAAAATGTTTCTTCCTTTACAGGAACTAGATAAAAACAAATGACATTTGTTCTGGATGGGCTAGGTTGTAACCTGAGATAATATCTTTGAGTAAATCCTTAAAAGCTCATGGCTAGTAAGATATAGAAAAGGTGTGACCAAGTGTGGTTCCAATAACCATGCCTAGAGAGTTACTTGGACATCATGATGCTCATTTTTGCTCATCTATCTTTAATAACTTGTGTGAACCCTGCTTTCAGTAGTTTAACTATTAAGATGACTGCCCTGTACAGCCCCCTGACAGCATCCAGTCTTGCTCGATAACAGAGTTGTATAACTAAATCTTTGAATTGTGAATTTGAGAGCTACAGAGTCCAGGTACCACTGTGTAATTTCTGATTGTATTGGGAAATGGGGCACTCTGCAGGGTCAGTACAGATTTTCCCCTAATTAGAAGGGCAGTGATTTATTTCGCAGGGACTTTGGCTGCATAGACGATTGTCACATTATGATTGACATTGATCTAGCAGCAGCAGCAGCAGCTTCTTCCAGAAACAAGGTCATGAGGCCTAGGGAAGCTTCCTAATACAAACACTGATGTTCTACAGCAGGGGTCAGAAAACTTTTTGTCAAAGGCTAGTTAACATTTTAGTCTTTTGGGGTCAAGAGGCAAATCAAGAATATATTATGTAGGTATTTGTGTAACCATTTGCAATATAACCATTTCAGCATGTAAAAATCATTCTTAGTAGCTTGTACAAAAATAGGCAGCAGGCCTGATTTGGTTCAGAAGCCATAGTTTCCCCCTTCTTATAGGGTTCAAGTATTTTGAGCCATATCTACATTATTTTTCATGATTCAGGCTAACATCTAAAATATTTGGTTGGTCAGATATATAGGAAAACCAATATTCTCAGAACTCTGCTCGAATTTACAGAAGTGTAGCTGATCGGAGATTGAATTTTTGATTTGGTTGATTTGCTTGCACTAATAAAGACAAAATTACATCTGGTAAACATGAAGTCAAGTCCTCGACAATCAAATGGCATTTATTTAAACTATTATGGAAATGTCAAAAGTCCCACTAGAGACAGGGAGTCATTACAGTATATAGTTCTGATATTTTACAATTCTATGCTTGAGAAAGAACCTGATTTAGTTTAATAAGTCAAATCATTTAGGAAAATATAAAATACTGTTCATTGAAAAGGAAAAATGTAAAAGCATAATTCATGGATAAATTTTGTCTTGCAGTTACAGAGGCTCTTTAATGATTCCCTGGTCAGTACTAAGCTTTTAAGAATTTGCCTCTTATGTAATTTATAGGAAAACTTCCAACAGGTGGGCTTTGTCTAGCATTTGAAAGAGTTGTTAGCCCAAAAAGAAATTGGGCCATCCCATCAGACAAAACCATTCTCTTGAGGTCCTGCACAATTGCTTCTCTGGATGGCAGAAAATCATCAGGCCATATAGGTGCTTTTAATGTTGGACTGATAACTCCTGGAAGTCAATTACAGTTGAGCTAGATTTTTCCTCTGTTTATGTCTTATAATTTGTCAAAATATCATCTTTATTGGGAAATAAGGCTAACATTCATCAGTCTTATTTGCCTTACAGAGTTCTCATGGCTATGAGCTCTTAGGTTTGTCACCTATAGGAGGTGATTTTGCTCTCTTGATATCATGAACCATGATTCATGATATCAAGATACTTCTTCATTAGTCTTGTCCTTTATGGATACAGTACATGTATAGCTTTTCTACTCTAGGTGACAAATAACTAGTGTTTTTAATTTTAAATTTTGTTTGACAAAAATACAATAAAATATTGTTATGGACAGATGACACAGAAATTTAGTGCCTTCAACAAAGAAAGTACCTCAGAATTTCTAGATTATAGATCAGAATTCTAATTTTTAAAAGTGATGGAGAAGTTTGTTTTATAATTAACATTTACTGAATTGCTCAGTAAACATGTTTCAGCCATATTAACTTGACCTAAATATATATTTTTAGTTAGCATTCCTTTACAGATTTTCTTGGTATAACTTTAAGATACTGATATAAAGTCCTTTGAAATAATCGCTCCAAAAATAGACATTCTATTTAGGGAAGAACTCTATAAAGCTTTTCCCAATAATTGACACCTAATAAGTTCTCTTTTACAATAAAATGTTCCCCAGATTAACTGTTATATTGTATCAATTCTAAGAGGCACATTCTCTTTTCACTTTTTAATATCTTTGCAATTGAGATGTGTCCTATCAGCAGTAGCATGTTATGATATAATTGGGAGAATGGAACTGCATAAAATGATAGTGCATCTTTAAATTGGTATCTTAGATTCAATGAAATAAACAATTTCTGAATCACCCTGGAAAGAAAAAATAAAAAGAACAAAATCACATTAAGGAATAGGAACAATCATCATTTGGGGATGTAGAGCTCAACTAACAATATGAAGTTAATTTTTGAATATTGGTGGGCCTATATTCATTAAACTAGAAAACTAATATAAAAAATACACCATCACTGATCTCTAGGAAATTGAAATGTCTTAGTAGAGTCAGGCAAACAAACATGCAATAATGAAATGTATATGTTCTAGCCATTTTATAAACATTAAAAAATGTTTATGTATGTGTGTGTGTGACACATTATTGTGGGCTAGTTTAGTTGAGCTATTTGGAATCTTCATCAAAATCATTGTGCTCACATCTAACATTGAGTCCTTACTATAGACTGTGCCAGAGACACAGAGACAGTGTAATATGAAAGGCAAATTACAGAGGATCCTGAAAAAATGCTAGAATTTATTCAAATTCTAGAAGTCAGGACAAAAAGGCATTCTACATGGGGAAAATGGCATCAAAAAGTACTTGAGATAAATTTTGGAACTAAAGAGTTACAGCAGCAGTAAGATATGATTTTTATGAAGTTTGAGACTAACGCCGGAGGCAGTAGCAATGAGGTTGGTTAACAGACTGGTATCAAATGGTAGAGAAAACTGTGTGCCAGGATAAAGAAAGCCCTGAGATGTCAACAAAGACATTTGAGTAAGGGAAGGACATCTCCTTCATCTTGGAAAAGGCTTCCCCATCTCTGCTGTTTCTTATAATTATTGCTCTTTTTTTATTCACTGCCAACTCTCAAAGAAGTTGCTATTCACTCTGTAATTCCATGTGTTATATATTTATCACCTAACTCCTCACAGCATGCCCTTTACCATCCATTCTGTGAGAATGGCTCTCTTAAAGTATCTGTATATGAAATCCATTTTACCTCAGAAGTACCATTTTATATGCCCTTCAAAACTCTTCAAAGAGAAGATAACTGAGGTCCATGAAGTTTATTTGACCTGTCTAAGGTTATTCAGCTCTATGTGTAAAATCTGGTCCTAAAATCAGATCTACTGATTGTCCGGCTTTTTTCATCTGGACCAGAGCTCCTTTATTTGTATTCACATTGTTGCATCCTGGGACTGTCAAGATCCCACTGATATACAGACACCTTGAGAGATATATAACCAGAGCAGTTATTCAGTCATTCTGTCCTTTCCTTCATAGCTATAACCTAACATCAAAATCCAGGTAAAAGAGTTAGATTATCGTATTTCTTACTGATTTTCCTAAAGCCTGAAGTACTTAAAAAAATGCATCCATTCTTACAGTAATCTCAATAAAGAGATGTTATATAACATGCTACAGTGGGAAAACCAAGGAATAGAGCTTTAACCTATTTAATGACCTAATCAAACCAGTGGAAATAGTTGCTAATATTCTGTGTGTGTGATTCATACTCTTGCTCACTGACATTCTTATTAGGAGCTCTGTTTCAGTCGATAGGTTTCACCTTTATTGATCCCATCTCAAATGATTTTGATCCATGTGTTATCTTTGTCTTTATTGTCTTAACCTAGAGGACATAGATTAAGAATTTTATTAATAACCTGATTGATTTGGTAAATGCCACACTAGGAAAATTTATTTTTAAGATTTGTAATGATTACATGTCATACATACATTTTCTAAGCATGAAAAAGCATAATGTTACATTAATATATTTAATTGTCAGAAACCCCAAAATTGACATTACCACAGGATGCCTGTGAATCTAGTGATTTCCTTGTCTTTGTCAAGTTTCCAGGCTTGTGGGCACTATTGCTTCACTGAGATGACTCTGGATGACAGAATTTTTTTTTTTTTTTTTTTACATAGCTTCTCTCTGCAATTCAACTACATTTTAGAGAAGAGAAACTGTAGTCTAGTTGGACATAATACAATAAGTTCCGTAACCTAAAATCATAGATTCAGATGCTCAATTTATGCTGTAAAGATTTTGCTTATCTCCATCTTTTGTTCAGGAGACTGTAGGTTCTGGTTTTTCTGAGATAGTCCAGATTTATGTTGTTTTCCTGGCAGCCTGTTTAGCATTCATCCTGAACATGTTTTGAATAACGAATTACATGTCACCCTATCTGGTCCCTGAATTGGTCTTATGCATATTTCCCTGGTGGAGCAGGATGGGCCTCAGCAGTTCCAGTCTGGAACTGCAGTGGCTTGTGTCAGCTTAGTCATCATGGCAGAAACTCTTATTATTTGGGTCATGTGCCTTCACTGAATTGGTTTTTTTGGCTAGATGAACAGAATGTGCTCACCAGGAGCTCTCTGTTCTTGTCAAAGGCAGAGGGAGGATGGTTTCACCGGTACTCAAACCATAAAGACAGATGTAGGAAAGAGTTGTTCCTCAAGGCAAAATTTCCACCAAAATGCTATTTCTAGGTGAAGGGTAAAATGGACATCTGGTAAGGAAAACTATATTGTTTCTTGAAAAAAGTACATCCTCCATCTTAGAACCAGAATTACCAAAGACATTTTCCTTAATAGTAACTGTTCATCTGTTTTTCCTAGTCTCCAGAGATTGTGAGCTTCCTCTTGTGTTATTGAGTCTTCCATTTTGTCCTCCTGAAGAAATTGCCCCCTCAGTCACCTCCCTTCTATCTCTCCCATTAGTTATTTCTCCTCTCTGATATCTCTACATTACTACTTTCCCTTAATACAAAATTTTGAATATGTATTTAATTAAAAATAAAAACCTTGGATTTAATGTCACATCTCTCAACAATTTCCAGTCTCCTTTTTCTGCTTGTTCAGTTTCTCAATTAACTAGTGTACAATTGCTATGTTTCCTTTTTAAGTCTTCTACCTTTCAACACATTTTAATCAACAGCTAAAACTGCTTGCATTCTCTAAAGTCACCAATTAACAGCTTGAAGGTTTGGTCCTTTCTCCTGAACATGTCACCATGGATCATTCCTTCTCTACCATGAAGGCCAGACTTAAATTCTCTGCTCTTTCCATTCTTATTTATCTTTGTTCCATTTGAGTCCTAGGTGGGCTCCTCTTTCCTTCTCTGCCCCTCCATGTTCGGTCTTTGTTCTTTTGCCTTTCTTACCTACAGGTCACACTGGCTCTAGATCATTTCATTTATTCCAATATTTTTTAGCTCTCACTTATATACTGTTTCCAAACTTATAAACCAATCCAGACCTTGCCTCAAAGCCTCACATTAATATATTCAATTGCTAGCTGGAGATCTCCACCAGAATGTACTTTTGACACCTCAGATCATTTTCACACTGAACTGATTATCTTCCCTTCCACATTGACTTCTCTGTAGTTCTGTTATTGTATTTCATTACTCAGGTGCAAAACTTGAAATAAATTCTTGAAATCTCATTTCCTTTTTCCTTCATATAGTCAAGACTGCTGATTTTTTTTTTTTTTTTTTTACCATTAAGTGTTCTTTAAATTTTCCTTGCATACTAGTAATTCCTACTATTCTTTATCTTAGGACTTCAATTCTTATATACTACTATAATCATATTCTTTTTGGAATTTCTGCTTCTAATTTTTTTCTTTCAAATCCATCTTCCACATGATCACTAAAGTCATTTAAGATAGAAACCTAAACGTGCAATGTTACTGTGAACCCTTCAAGAGCTCCTCATTGCCTGCCATGAAAAGTCCAAAGTCTTTAAGGAGGTTATACTTTAGTGGTTTGAAAACACATCACTCTTACCTTCTTTGTATGCTTATCCATTTATACTACCTGAAAAAATATGGGCAATAAAGGGAATAGAAAGATACAAGCATTACCTGGGTGGGATGGAAAATAGGGTAAAATTCCTGGTCAATTATTTGTGACTATTGAAAGATAGATTATAGGTAAGGTCTTCTATATATTGATTCAAAAAAAAAATGGTTTGGGATATAGACATCAGATAAGGTTTTAAAGAGGAGTTAGAAGGGCATTTAGAAATAAAGTGCCATGGGAGTCAAAGCTCAAAGAGAGTATCATCCTTCACTGAATGAACTATTGAGTTCATTTCCCAGAAAGATGGTAAAGAAGTAATGTGGTTCATGGGGCAAATTAGTGGTATTTAAAAAAGTTGAATGTCTGGATTTTATAGTAAGTTAGACCAGGATTAGTCCTTAGTTGGTATCTATTTCAACTTATTAATTTTACAATATAATAAATTTAGGTACAGGTATCTGCAGACACATGAGTTTCTACTTTCTCTTCTAGTATTTCTAAGTTGGCTTGTTAGGAAGCAGATAATTCAGTAGTTTCTATACTGCTGTGTTGTCTTCCTCCGTTGGAGGTTTTTTTTTTTCTCAGCTAATGGCACTAAGTTCACATGTTGATGAATTGATTCAGAGTAATCAGACTCTGAAGAGACAGATTTGTAAAGCAGAGTCCAGGTTATTTACAAAGGAAGATCCATCTAGTACAATCTATAACTGGTACCATCTGTCTTCTCAGGACACCATTCTTGACATCAATATATGTGAGAAACCCAATTTGTAGTAATAGATGACTTTGGCAAACATAGATTCAGCTCAAGCAAAGAGAAGTGGATGTAGTTAAGGAACATCTCTAAGGTGAGATAGAACTTGAAGGAATTATGTTGTCCCATATTAAGGGCAGGTGCAACTGGTAATCAGTACCTCATTCAGAGGCAGTGTCTCTGCTCTTCAGCTCAATTTCTGGTAGACACTGGTAAAGTTCTTGTCTGCTCTCTTCCCAGCATTCCTGTTAACCCTAATGGATTCTTGTTTTCTCATTTTTCACTGCCAGGACTGATCCTAAGATTGATCAGTTGGAGAATAGATAAATTGTCTTCATGTGTTTTGCATAATTTTTCCTTATCCCTTTATTTTTAACTTTTTATTAAGATATACATACAAAGAAAATCACATATGTGTAACTCATTGAATTACACCAAAATGAACACACATTCCTTTTTAATAAGTCCCTTTCACAGGTTATCTGCTGTCATGCAATCTTTCTTCCCCATTCCTTGGTTTTTGTATTTTAAAACAAGACCATAAAACAAGATAAGCGCTTACCACAAGGTGATGAATTTCTGAAGATGGAATATCATGAAATATCAGGAAAGATAAAAATTGTAGAACTGTTCAGTTTTTACTTTGGACTAAGCGCTGGGAGGAAAAAATGCTGTAAGAGTTGAGGAACTGAAAAAAATTGGAAATGAATTCTGAATTAAGAGTAGAATCTGTTAGAAGGCAGGAGGAGAAAGTGAGTAGAAGTGAAAGGAATACAGTGTGGCATAGCATAGAAATGGATGAGGGAGAGAGGGAAGTAGGCAATCTAGGAAGCACTGAGGCAAGGGATTCAAGTCATAGCATAGTTAGAAGTGAAGATTCAGAGGTACAGAGTTCAGCAAAAGGGAAACATTTAACACAAAACAGATTAGGGACTAGATCATGGCCTTCGGTGAGAATGCCAGTGGCAGACATGCTTTAGGAATAATAGTGTGACAGTAACATGTTGAAGGGCTTTGAGGGGAGAGGAGGACAGTTAAAACAATTAGATCGTTGCTCTGTGTAAGATATGGTCTGATTTAGATTTGAACTGTAGGAATGGAGAGAAATGAACAACTCAGATATTTTGAAATAAAGATAGAATTAGGTTACATCATTGTGTACATGGATGTAGATATCAAGAAAGTGAAAATTAAAGATTTCAAGTCTGTAGGATTGATTGCTAAGAGGGGCTGCTTTGTAGGCCAAGAGGAATTTAGTTTGGGATCTGATGTGTTTCCATAGTTGGTAAGACATAGAAATGAAGTAAGGGCTCAGGTGGGCAATTGGAAATAAGAGATAGGAGTATGAGAGGTTAAGATTAGAGATGCATTTGGGAAGTATATGCATGAAGAATTATGAGATTGAATAAACTGACATTTGAATGGTAAAGTGGGCAAGAGGATAATATCCTATATTTTGGGTCTACACATTGAGACAGAATACTTAATACATAATAACTAAAGAAAAAAATTTATCGAGCAGTTTTTATATGATCGTACTATCTTGAGTGTTTTGTGAATTAGTTCATTTAATCCTTATTATAGGAAAGGAAACTAAAGCACTAAGAAAA
>NW_011888792.1:15653896-15662971 GCF_000151845.1 Pteropus vampyrus
ATGTTTTTGACTTTTTTGCTGAAAACTATTTGCCCGTATAAATATGGGTTTACTTCTGGACTCTCATTTCTGTTCCACTGGCCCGTGTGTCTGTTTTGCTGCCAGTACCAAGCTGTTTTGATTACTGTCGCTTTGTGGTATAACTTGAAGTCGGGCAGAGTGATGCCTCCAGCCTTGTTCTTTTTTCTCAGGATGGCTTTGGCAATTCGGGGTCTTTTGTGCTTCCGTACAAATATGACGACTTTTTGTTCCATTTCTTGAAAAAATGCCGATGGGATTTTGATGGGGCTTGCATTAAATCTGTATAATGCCTTAGGTAATATGGTCATTTTAATTATGTTGATTCTTCCAATCCAAGAACATGGAATAACTTTCCATTTCTTTGTATCTTCTTTGATGTCTTTTAATAGGGTCTTGTAGTTTTCATTATATAGGTCCTTCACATGTTTTGTTAGATTTATTCCTAGGTATTTTATCTCTTTTTGTTGCAATTGCAAAAGGAATTATTTTTTCCACTTCTTTTTCTGACACTTCATTATTAGAGTATAGGAATTCTATGGATTTTTGAATATTGATTTTGCCTTGTTCCTGATCTTAGAGGGAAGGTTTTTAGTTTTTCACCATTAAGTATAATGTTGGCTGAGGGTTCGTCATATATGGCCTTTATTATGTTAAGGTACTTTCCTTCCACAATGATTTTGTGAAGTGTTTTGATCATAAGTGGATATCATATCTTGTCGAAGGTTTTTTCTGTATCTATTGATATGATCATATGATTCTTATTTTTTAGTTTATGTAGTGTGTCACATTAATTGATTTGCATATGTTGAACCATCCCTGTGCCTCTGGGATGAAGCCCAGTTGATCATGATGTATAATCTTTTTAATATATTGCTTTGTTCGGTTCGTTAGTATCTTATTTAGGATTTTTGCATCTGTGTCCATGAGAGAGATTATTTTGTAGTTTTCTTTGTGTTATCTTTACAGGTTTTGGTATCAGGGTAATATTGGCCTCATAAAATGAGTTGCAAGTATTGCTTCCATTTTTGGAAGAGTTTGAGGAGGATAGGTATTAAATCTTCTTTGAATGATTGGTAGAATTCACTGGTGAAGCCATCTGGTCCTAGACTTTTACTTTTTGGTAGGTATTTGATGATTGTTTCAATTTCCATACTGCTGATCAGTCTATTTAGATTTTCCAGATCTTCTTGATTCAGTCTAGGAAGGTTGTATGTTTCTAATTACTGGTCCATTTCTGCTAGGTTATTAAATTTGGTATCATAAACTTTTTCATAGTATTCTTGTATGATCCTTTGTTTTTCTTGAGGATGTTCCATGTGCACTAGAGAAGAACATATAAGCAGCTGTTTTGGATTGGAAGGCTCTGAATATGTCAATTATGTCCAGTTGGTCTAATGTGCCATTTAAGGATGTTATTTCCTTATTGATTTTCTGTTTGGATGATCTGTCTATATCCGACAATGGGGTATGTTTCTCCCTTTAGTTCTGTTAGTAATTGCTTTACTATTTTAAGGCTCCCTGATTGGGAGTATAGCTATTAATAAGTGTTATGTCTTCTTGGTTAATGATTCTCTTTATCATTATGAAGTGTCCCTCAGTATCAGAAAAGAAGTTTAAATATAATTAAAGGGAGATGGGGAAAAAAGTATATGAAAGAGAAAATATTACAGATCTATGAAGGAGGGAGCCATTGTGAAAGGAACATCTTGAGAAATGTGAAAATAAAAGGAAAATAAAAGGAAAATAAAATGTGTGTGCCTGGAAGCATTACCTGCTGAAATAGATGTGTTCTTGGTTAGTGCTTTGGGAAGATAGTGTAAGGGAACCTGATTGCGAAATAACCCACGATGACTCATTACATGAAAAGCTCACAGACTACTTATGTCACCTTCATCAAATAGAAAACAGAAGCAAGCAAAGGATGTAAGGAAAGGGTGTGGTAAGAGAAGGAAACTAATGTTTGTTGACAATCCACTTGTACCGGGAGCTGTGATTAAAAACTGCCAAATCGGTCAATGTGAGTCTTTAATGCATCAGTTTTGTAAAACTGATTATATTCCTTCGTGTTATCTATGATGTTTCAGTCTGTATTATTTTTCAATCTTCATTATTGAGATAATTTGTTCTCTCTTCTTTCCATATTTTATTTTATCTTCCATTGACTCCAGGTTGACTTATTTTGTAAGAAGAATTCTGCTCAGGCTAAATTCCAATTTGGATGTTCTATATGTGAACATAATCTCATGTACCAGCAATTTCCTTGAATTTGAAGCTTGCAAAAATACACTTTGGGTTTTTCTATCATCTATTGAGGAGAAGTCTTCAATCTCCTTAATGCAATCTTTAAATTACTTTACATCTATTGAAATGTTTGTTTTATGGAGAAGTAGATGAGTTCTTATTCTCAGGCAGGCTAAAAGAATTATGCTCTCAGGTATAAGAAAAAAATAAGTTTATTATGTACTTGACAGAATTTTACCTGGTATCTTTATCATCTTGACTATGATATAATCAAGGGCTTTTTCTTCTCTTTGTTAAAATTACAGTAAGCTGTAAATATACAGAAGACTGCATTGCTGTATAGTTAAATTCGTATTTTCTGTTTTTCATCATTTTCAGCTGGTCATTGGGCACTCCTGTTTCTCATGTATCAGTGCATTTAAAATGATACCATCTACATTGGGAAGACATAGGTCAATGGTAGGGAGGGTGGTCTTCAATGGAAAGATTTTTAATGCTCAGTGATGGCTATGCTTGCCTATTTTGTTTCCTCTAAGCCCTGGAAGGCAAGCTTTGAGAGTAAATTTCCACTCTTGTCTCTGCACAAGTTTCCCCACCAACCACCGCCAATCTGCTACCAGTGATTGCTCTGTCCAAAGTCTGAAACAATTTAAAAGCATCTGTGTGAGGATTCTGGGAAACATGACAGAGTGAGAGACGTCCCCAGATCTCTCTCCTTGAAGCAACAATAAGCTGGACATCTAAAACTCAACAAAAAACATTCAAACTGCACACCAGCATGTCTGAGCATGGGATCTGCATATAAGAACTATCACAAGTCAGAACCCTGGGTATTGGGCGGTGGACTGAAAGAAATAAAGAAGCTGCCTCTCGCAGCTGCTGGAGCTCCCTGTAGGAGGAGGGGAAATAGGGAATGTGCGGTGAGTTCCCTGAACAGCCCTGCCTGGGAGAATTGTGAGTTTCATGCCGCCAGGGGCAGGGCCCAGTCATCAGAGAAGAACAGTAGTCTCTTAAAACACACAAATTAAATTAATAACCCATGGACTAGGGATTTTGAAGAAATAGGGAGAAATAAAGGATTTTCTAGTGTGAAGCTTCAACTCAACATCAGGACTGGAATGAAGTTTATCAGACCTCTTATTGCTAGGCTATTTGTAAACTGGAGAAATGCAAGGGGTAATGTTAACAGGTAGTTTTTTTTTAAATAACTAAATTAAAAAAAAATAAAAGTCAATTTTACAATCCCTGCCTATAAATTTAGTCTCCTCAGTGCTTACCATTCATAACCTCATTTTTTTTTTTTCTTCTGACAACGTGCTGGACTGCTTTCATTGTGCTTCTAATTCACTCAAATTATAATGACTGGAAAGCATTTGTAGTCTTGCTCAATTTCTTATGAAGACAGAGTGACAACTCTGAGTTTAAGTTTAAAAACCCAGTAAAAATTTCCCATAAAGCAATACCTACAGTTAAGAGTTTATCACTTTACATAAAGAAGCCAAGCTCAAGCTTATCATGAATTTTAAAAGCATTACTCTTAAAGCTAAGGAATAAAAAGGAGATTATAGATAAAAACACAAATATAATTCAATAACGTGCATCTTTACCTGTTTTCTTTCACAGTAGTGCTATCCTCACTTAATTTGCTTTTGTTGTGTAGTTATTGGAAATGTCCGAGGCTTATATGGCTTAGAATACATATGTAACCTCGACTGACTGTAATGTGGTTTTATATTCATTCTTGTCTATTAGCTTTAATGGTTGCAGAAGTTCCTTCTTTCACTTATTGCCACCCTATGGACATATGCATACCCCCATACCCCTATTTTTAGGGTTTATATGATTGATACATTTTTTAGTTTAAAGTATTGATTCTTGAAATTTGGAGTCTCTTGCTCCTATCTGCTGGAACTGAAGGCTGGAGGTAAGCCTGTAGCCAATCTGCTACTTGTCTCATATTTCCTGTTTCATGCTTAGAATTTCTGGTTATGACTCTATTTTTCCCTCTGATCGTAATCAATTTACTCTTTAAAGTGAATATGGAAAAGGACAAGTGTTCATGTGTGGATTCCTAAGCAGATATTTCAAACTAGCTTTATCATGAGGCTCGCTGATATCTAGCTGATCTTTATTTCAATGCATACATCCCCTTTAATTACAGTAGGAGACAGACACTGCACAGCTCACAAAGATGGATAACTTGATTACATTTTATAATTTTCTTGACTTGACAAGTGTTGGCAAAGGCAGTACATTAGTTTCACTGCCTAGGGCATCAAATGTCATAGTGATAATAGGTTTGGGAACCATGTTGTTTCCTTTGGTGACAGGCTGCCACATGCTGTTCTATGGCTTTAGACTAGGGCTTGGAAGAGATGAGAGAAGGTTGCAAGGAGGTGAGAAGTATATGAATAGGTTCCTGGGGTGTCCTGAGGCTCAGAAGAAAATGACTTGAAACAATTCCAGCTCTCACTTTTTTCCTTCAATCAATTCCCAGCTGGTTGTGACAGAAGGCAGATGATAAGAGAAGAGAGGAGAGCAATAAAGTGCAGCCACTTTATAAAAGAAGAAGCTTCCCAGAGGGAAAGAGAATGAAAAAGAGGCAAAAAACTTGGGGGTGGGGAAAGGAACAGAGTTTGCTTGGAGGAGGGGGGAGTAGAGTAAAATCTTTAAATGTTCTGAACATCAGCAGTAATAGCTGTTAAGAAGTTGAAACAGGTGTAACAGGATTCAGTGGAAAAGGGCTGCACGATAACCCTACACTCTCACTATATTATTCAATATTTGTGTTTTTGACAAAACCTGCCTTGGTAAGTTGAAAACAAAGATGAAAGAAACTTTCCAAGTTACCACCTGATCTTGATGTAGTCATTAAAACAGCAGGATAATTTATACATAAAGCAAGAAAGAAACTACCAAGGATTCCTCAGTCTTAGGAAAAACTGAGAACACATAACTTTATTTAATTCTTATATGTGTGTGTGTGTGTTTTTTGTAATGGTTTCATAGAAGCAAGTTATAGAGCACTGGCTTGATATTTACATGTTTTGAGAAGAAAGGCTGGAGTGCTTTTGTGTCTCCCAGAATGTATATATTTGTAACTGATAGAGTCAAAGTATAGAAATTCAGGAAATCATGCCATTACAAAGGAATTGGTTGTGTTTCTGCATTCTCTGTGGTTTACAAAGCAAAATCAGGCTGAGGGAAGATAAAATATTTCCCACAGAACTTTGGAATAATTAGATACATGTTAAAGCTTAAAGAGTAACAATAATAACTACCTTAATAAAAAAAAATAAAGCATATTTAAAAAGAGTTAGCATTATTTGGAGAATATTCCTAGAACGAGCTGCAAGAAAACAGAAATGTTTTCACCTTTTTTTTTTTTTTTTGGTAAGTTGATTTTCTAGTGTGTTCTTGTGTAAGTCATAATGTTAGGGACATATCTGAAATTTCGGGATTTCTTGGAGGAAGATAAGTGGTGGTTTTCTGACTTATAGCAGCATGAATGAATTGACCCCAGCCTATAGAAGGTAGGAGAGGGACCAGAGAGACCCATAAAGTCATGGTCTTGCTTTCATGTGACTAGGAATATTTTAGGTTTGTAGTAACTTTAATGATGGCAGAGTCTAGGTAATCTTTGGGATTTAAGAAGGTAGCTATACTTCTGCTTACTTTGTTTATATCTAAATATTAAATATACTTTAAGGTATTCGGGGTCTTTAGGAACACAGGAAAGGCTTTGCTTTCAATCCACAGAATTGTAGAGTGATGACTTCATTCTCTTTGATCCCATTTCATCCCAAGCCTTGGGAAATGCACAATCCTAGACACAAGATATATGTTTAGTAACTACTCTTTTTGGTTGACTAGGTGGGAATCAGTCACCTACATACAAATACTTTGCACCATGAACATAGGCTTATTTTTGTGGACTATATTTCTGTTCACCCTCATGCTGTTTACTAATATACTGAATAAAAAGCATTTTCCACGATTAGCACTCTGTCTTCAAAGAACCATACAATATGCATTAAAGTCGAGGCACATCCAATTAATGTATATTAATCTCTGTTTAACTCTTAGAAATACTTTATTTTACTCTTTTAATTTATAGTCCAGTGATTATTTTCTTATGATTTTGAAAGAATTATTATATTGCTAAGGAGAAAAAAGAAACACTTAGGAGCTAAGTCAATTTTATCGCTCTAAAGAATAGGAAATAGAAGTTATTGAGAAATTAAATTTATGTTTTTAAAACAGAAATTTTCTCCCACAAAAGTTAGATTATCAGGTAGTTTTTTCAGCATAAGAAAAAGATTTGCCAATAAAATTTTTCCTGTTTTTCAGATTTCTATATTTCATCTTTCCATGTTTTTCATCTTTATTAATCTCGAGAGATTTACTAGTGGGCTGGGCTTATGATCTGCAAATGATAAGGTGATAAAGCTAATGTAATGCAAATCTCATAAGATCCAATGTTGTCGGATATAAGAAAAAAAATCCAATGAGATGATTATTGGGAAGAAATTGCAGTTTTCAAAGGTAAAAGACTGATTTTAAAAGTCACTATTTTCTCTGGCTATAATTGTACAATGAAATATATGCGAATAACGTGATACTTAAATGGATTTCTTAGTTCAACACAGAATTTTTTCTTAACCTTGAATTAAACCTTTCATCTTAGTTAGAAACCCCATTTACTTTTTTCATTACACAAATATTCCTGTTTTATTTTTACCAAGATTGAATTCTGACCCTCTAAAAACTGTTCTGATAAATGCCTATAAAGAACAAAGCATGGAGAAGTTTAAAATCTACATGAACCAACAGGAAAAACTGACCAAGTGTATACCTCAATGTATTTTGGGGAAAAAATAAATTGCACTGCTCATAATGTTGCAGTACCACATGCTGTTCAGAGCGGCTGGGGTCAGGAAGATGCAGTGGTCATAATGAAAAAAATTTATTATGCATGAGTCAATTCCCTTATGTTGTGTCTGAAAGATGTTGTGCTTGGCAGTAGGGGACTAGTGGGAATAAGAGTTTTAAGTTCTTTTTCTGTAACCTTAAAATAAATTAGAAGTTGAACATGATGGTTTCACATAGCAGAGCTCCTTTAACTCTTATAACACATCAGTTGGGGCCTGGTTCTTTTTAATTAATGAACACATACACCAACCTGACTGACAGAAAAAGCTTTCCCAGAATCATTATAACTCCTGTATAGCCTGCAGAGCCTTTTCTGATCTACCCTTCACTCTTCAGGGCTATCATTCCTCTTAAAGATTTCACAATTTCTTCTACATCTTTTTCTTACAACACTTAGAACATGCTGCCTGGAATCTGCTTCACCATAACTTTTTGAATAATTAACCCACTCATTTTCTCTCTTCCTATTTGCTTTCTTCTCCCTTTTCCCATTCAATCAGCAAGTTTATAAGCCTCCAGGGAAGGATGTAACAGACAGGAAAGTGCATACAAAGAGCTCTTCTTGACTTTGGTTTCTAGAATATTAATGTCTTAGAAGAAGGGTGTGAGTTTCATAGTTTAACCAAAATGCTAGAGGGTTTGGAGAGGAAGAGATTTCCCCTTCTCCAGCACTAGAAAAATTCCCCTGGGGGTTTGGGGGAGCAAAAAAACAAGGGAAGTGATTGAGGAATAGAAGTTGGTGAGCCACAAGGGCCCCTGCTTCTGGGATTGGGTCTCTGGAGTTAGAGAGGAAAGGGTTTGCAGATGGGCAGATAAACTGTTTCATCGAGATTTCAGGGTGTGCAGTGACCCATGAGGGGAACAATTCTTTTGTTCTCAAGTAGGAATAAGTAGTTGGTGGTAGGAAATAAGTTTTAAGTTCTTTTTTTGCAACCTTAAAATCAAAAAGTTATGAGACTCTCCACACCTAAAGAGGAGAGGCAGGGCTACCTCAGTTTGATACCTGCTTAGGTTAAGGAGAAGGTGGGATGATGGAAGTCTCAGGAGAAAGAGGACAGAAGGTGGTGAAAACCAGGTATTTATTCCTTTCCTGTTTTGGATGCTTTTCCATTTTGTAAGCCTTTAAGAGAATGCATACAAATTCAGATAAAGACTGGATGTGGCTAGATAATTGGTTGAAAGTAAATTTGCAGCACCCTATTTGGAATGGGCAAAGAGGAGTAATTTCTTTTAGTTTTAGAAAAATAAAGAGGACTGTATTGGGGGCTTTTGGTTTACTTGAACTTATGAGCTAAGCTTCATGTCTTATCTACATTTAAAAAATTATCAAAGTTATGATATACCAGATTTTTTTCTAGGTATTTTCAGAATGTTAACTAATTTTCATCATTCCGTCATGAAAAGATACTATCTTTGCTTCATCTCCTTATTTTTAAATAGATGGGAAAATTAAGGCAGATGGTGATTATGGAAACTTCCCAGAGAGTTTAAGTGACAGATTATGGAATTTGAACCCAGGTGTGTCTCTGGAAGCTACTCTTGACCACTATTTTCAGTTGCCTCTCACACTTTGCATTTTCTTAAAGGCAGGAATCTGTCTTTGCTTCACCCAAAGTCCCTGCTATACTATTTTGGTAAACATCTATTGAAATAAATCTATAGTCCAAGTAGACAAGGCATACTGAATAAATATAAAAAATTCTAAAACTTGGAAGAGTGCCCAAATTCACTGAGGATGTCATCCTATTTTCTTTATCATAAACCACTTGCAAACTAGCATGGCGATCTGTAGTGAAAACCTCCAGTGCACTAGCCATGGAAAGCTATACTGCATATTGAAACAAAATGGAAAATTGTGTCATTAGATTTGAGCTAGAGCTG
>NW_011888792.1:15663021-15666428 GCF_000151845.1 Pteropus vampyrus
CTTTTTGAATAATTAACCCACTCATTTTCTCTCTTCCTATTTGCTTTCTTCTCCCTTTTCCCATTCAATCAGCAAGTTTATAAGCCTCCAGGGAAGGATGTAACAGACAGGAAAGTGCATACAAAGAGCTCTTCTTGACTTTGGTTTCTAGAATATTAATGTCTTAGAAGAAGGGTGTGAGTTTCATAGTTTAACCAAAATACTAGAGGGTTTGGAGAGGAAGAGATTTCCCCTTCTCCAGCACTAGAAAAATTCCCCTGGGGGTTTGGGGGAGCAAAAAAACAAGGGAAGTGATTGAGGAATAGAAGTTGGTGAGCCACAAGGGCCCCTGCTTCTGGGATTGGGTCTCTGGAGTTAGAGAGGAAAGGGTTTGCAGATGGGCAGATAAACTGTTTCATCGAGATTTCAGGGTGTGCAGTGACCCATGAGGGGAACAATTCTTTTGTTCTCAAGTAGGAATAAGTAGTTGGTGGTAGGAAATAAGTTTTAAGTTCTTTTTTTGCAACCTTAAAATCAAAAAGTTATGAGACTCTCCACACCTAAAGAGGAGAGGCAGGGCTACCTCAGTTTGATACCTGCTTAGGTTAAGGAGAAGGTGGGATGATGGAAGTCTCAGGAGAAAGAGGACAGAAGGTGGTGAAAACCAGGTATTTATTCCTTTCCTGTTTTGGATGCTTTTCCATTTTGTAAGCCTTTAAGAGAATGCATACAAATTCAGATAAAGACTGGATGTGGCTAGATAATTGGTTGAAAGTAAATTTGCAGCACCCTATTTGGAATGGGCAAAGAGGAGTAATTTCTTTTAGTTTTAGAAAAATAAAGAGGACTGTATTGGGGGCTTTTGGTTTACTTGAACTTATGAGCTAAGCTTCATGTCTTATCTACATTTAAAAAATTATCAAAGTTATGATATACCAGATTTTTTTCTAGGTATTTTCAGAATGTTAACTAATTTTCATCATTCCGTCATGAAAAGATACTATCTTTGCTTCATCTCCTTATTTTTAAATAGATGGGAAAATTAAGGCAGATGGTGATTATGGAAACTTCCCAGAGAGTTTAAGTGACAGATTATGGAATTTGAACCCAGGTGTGTCTCTGGAAGCTACTCTTGACCACTATTTTCAGTTGCCTCTCACACTTTGCATTTTCTTAAAGGCAGGAATCTGTCTTTGCTTCACCCAAAGTCCCTGCTATACTATTTTGGTAAACATCTATTGAAATAAATCTATAGTCCAAGTAGACAAGGCATACTGAATAAATATAAAAAATTCTAAAACTTGGAAGAGTGCCCAAATTCACTGAGGATGTCATCCTATTTTCTTTATCATAAACCACTTGCAAACTAGCATGGCGATCTGTAGTGAAAACCTCCAGTGCACTAGCCATGGAAAGCTATACTGCATATTGAAACAAAATGGAAAATTGTGTCATTAGATTTGAGCTAGAGCTGGAAGGGAAAGTTAACAAAGCAATAAATACCACAGAGCCACATTTGATAAATGTAATGAATGTCACACAGCCTCCTATGTCTCAAAACCCTCAGCTGTTTGGTTTAATTTTTGGTTGCCTTGGATTTTTTGAGAAACATAGTGATTTAACCATTAAAAGACCGCACTTAGTGGTTGCAAAATGCTTGTGGTCAGATATTATGTAAATCATTGGTTATTTTCTCAGGCAATCAAATTAACTTAGCCTGTCAAAGTATAAAGTGTGAACTAATTGTGACTTTGGCCAATTTTGATTGAAAAGACATATTTAAAGCAGACTGGAATCAGCTGTTCTTTTTCTCCACTGAGAATGAAGCAAGAGGTTGTGCTTAAGTTGCAGCTAGAACACTTGAGTTAGAAAAAGCTTTTAGATAGAGAAATGTGTGGCTTGGGACTTCCGGAGAGTTTCTTCTTTAAGGTCTAAAAACAAACAAACAAAACAAAACTGTTCAGGGGTATTTTAAGGGCGATCCTAGTGTTTTTCCCATCACCCTAATTCTCTGGATGGTGGTTTTTGGCATTTTCTAGTGTGGCTGAGTGAAACATTCCATTTGACTTGTAAAATTTAGAAGTTTGTGTTTCTAGAACACAATTTTATGTCTTTTGGCCTTGATGTTCAAAGTTTAATGCTCAGAACTGCAGCATTAGAGTCATCGAAGACCTTAGATGCTTAGAATTTCAGGCTCTTGTTAGACCTACTCCACTGAAATCTGCATTTGACAAGATCCTCGGTGATTCATATGCGTATTAAAATTTGGGAAGGCTTTTGTGGAAATCCTTCATTTTCCCCTATGACACAATGCTACAGATAGTGCCCTTAAAGCTTACCTAGTATGTATGACAGCAGAGGTGAAAACTGGGCTGAAATCCACTTCAGGTGATTTTTATAATTTCCTGCTCTTTCTCTCTAATCTCAAACTGTAGCATGCATCAGAATCACCTGAACTTGTTCAAACACAGATTGTTGCGCCCCACCCCTCTAGTTTTTGATTTAGTAGGTCAGGAATAGGTATGAGAATTTGCATTTTTGGAATGTTTTCAAGTGATGCTGTTGCTGCTGATGCTACTGGTTCAGAGTAGTGATTCTGAATCAGGATCAATCAGGTATTGATCCTGGTTTACTTTGGCTCTAATTAATTCTTATCACAAAACAAAGTAAGGGCAGTGTCATATATAGAGCAGAGGGAGTAACCGTTATCTTTGGATTCAGTGGCTTTGGGGAAGTTGTGTGATCTTTCTGAGCTTTCATCTTTTCATCTGTCCAGTGGGGATCAAATGAGGTCACAAAAATAGGAGATAGTATGTGTGTAACAAACTAACACAACTAGCACAGTGCCTGGAAAGGAGTAAGTTCTTTATTTAATATTAACCCTACCCCTTTCTCATTGAATTTAATTGCATATAAAACAATTGAACACTACCTGTTCTCACTTTTGTCTCCCTATAGTCTTCATCCAATTAAACTCCTTGCATTAAATTCTAAACTCCAGTAGTAACAAACTTTTTTGAGAATTTTCAGATATACCATATTTGCTGTTATTTTTATATGCTATGTCTTCTCTAATTTTGTTACTACTCATAATCAAATCATTCTACAATATTTAGACATACAGTCTCTGCTAATTTACCACCTCGTTCATATAGATTTTATTATTCCCCCCTCCATGCTATTAGTGGACCTTGTCCATTTCTGTATTGCTTAACTTGTGACATTGCATTTAATTAGTAAATTAATCATCATTTATTCATTTATCCGCCCCCCGCCCCCACAACACACCCTGCCCAGGATACTCTTCTTTTTATATTAGAGTCACCACTGACTTTGTATTCTGAACATGTGCTATATACCTTTGTTCATATTAAATGCTCCATAGGTTGGCAGAGATTGAAACAGCCTATGTGATATCTTTTAATTTC
>NW_011888792.1:15667168-15670397 GCF_000151845.1 Pteropus vampyrus
TTATCCAACTGATAATGACCTTGATATCTTTTTATTAAGACATACTATGAAAATTGATGTTTCTTCATAGGTATTTCTTATTGAAAGAAATTTACGTACCAACAAAACTTACCAACAAAACTATAAATACTATTTTCTCTCTCTCTTAGAAGAGCTGAAAAGGGAGATCTACTCTGATTCTTTTTTACCTATAGAATTGGAGATGTGTCTCATAGAAAAAGTCTACCATTAAGCAGAAATGAAAACTTTGGCTAAGAAAGACAGTAAATGCAGCTCTATATCCACAAATTACTGAATATTGTAGCCTTTTATTGCACTCGAATGTCTTTGAGGTACTTCTCTTCCTTGCCTCTGTCATTGCTTAGCACTCTAAATTCATCAAAACAAATCTATAGAAGAATCAGCCAAAGTGATATCTCCATTTATTTAGCTTTACTTGTATAGGAAATACAATGAGAAATACCCGATTTTATCAGAACAGTGGTTCATTCATTTTAATAATCATTATTCACTATGTTAGAACTAAGTCTATTTGGTTTCTGAACTTGCTTAGGAACACTTAAATGTATACTGGGTTAGGTATTTTTTTGTTCATTTTTGGAAAAAGCCACATAGGCATTCACAGACACAATGTCCTTCCATAGTTTCATTCATGTAAATATGGCTCCAAAGACAGTCTACATGTACACGGATACATCTTCTTAGTGTGCTTACCCATCCTATAATATTCTCAGAGGCAGATAGAGAAGAAACAGGTAGGATATTAGAAGACTAAACATGACTGTATATGTGTTATTATCACTGACCTTTATACCTAATGAGGCAGGGTCAGCTTATTCTGAATCCATTGGATCATTTATGGACTGTTTCTACTATCATCATTGGTCTTCTTTGGCCTTTTGTTTATATCCCTCTTAAGAACTAACTATAATTACTTCAAAGCAGAGTCAGTTTTTCCTTTTACTTAGTGCAAATTAATATCATAAATCAGTTTTTAACAAACAAGTTTACTGTGACATGCAGTATATGTCTGTTACATGCCAGGTGCATATTGGGAAGTGAGGATTCTAGGATGACCAGCACTAACTCTGTGCCAATGAACTGAAGGTCCATTGCGGAGAGAGAAAGGCAAACATCTGTGGCTTATCAAAAAAGATGCCTTGGGAGCTCAGCACATAGGAGGAGCACTCAACCACACTGCTGGGATTGAGAAATCTTTCCAAAGAAAACGCCTAAACCACGTCCTGCACACAAGTAGGAGATCATGACGCAGAAGAATGGGGGAGGGTAAGTAGATCCTGGCAGAAGGAAAAGTATCTAAAAATGTTTGGAGGAGAGAGGGGAAAAAAGAGAAACATCACACTTGAGGAGTTGGAAGCAGTTCTCTATTGCTGATGCAGATAGAATATAAGGATAGTGGCAAGAGATATAGGTAGAGAGGTCAACTAGAATCTGCTTATGAAGGACTTTGTGTGCCATGTAATAAATGTGAACTTTATCCTGAAGGATTTTAA
This sequence comes from Pteropus vampyrus, assembly GCF_000151845.1. Classification (NCBI taxonomy): domain Eukaryota; kingdom Metazoa; phylum Chordata; class Mammalia; order Chiroptera; family Pteropodidae; genus Pteropus; species Pteropus vampyrus. Next base: position 15,668,683 of record NW_011888792.1, read on the forward strand.
AAATCAGACATATTTTTTCAAGTACAGATTTATTGACATATTATTTACATACAGTAATTTAAATTGCACACATTTAAAACATATACTCTTGATAAGTTTTGAAATACACACATGAACACACCTGTGAAACCACAACAATCAAGATAATTCTTTGCATTTTATATAGATTGATCTAGCAGCGGTTTGAAAAATAGATTGAAATAAGGCATTCTTGGAGTCAGGGATGGCGATTGTGAAGCTGTAGTCAGATGATGAAGACTTCACTAAAGGAGTAGCTTGGAGGCTGGAGCAGCGTTGTGTTGAAAGATTCTAAAGTAGAATCAACTGGGTAATTTATTAGATGATCTGGATAGGAAGGAGAAAGAATCCAAGTTGAATTCCCAAGTTTATATCTTGGTCCACTGAGAAAATGGCATCATTTTTCTGGGATGGAAAATACAGAAAGAAGAGATGAGTTCAGCTTTAGACATGTGTTTTAGAAGTTTGTGCTAGAGTCATGGACTAACAGCATAGTAGGCAGAGGATGAAATGGTTCAGCAAATGTATAGCATGAAAAGAGAAATGAACAGATACCAAGGAGTGAGGAAAGAAGTTGGTAGAGATACAGAAAATGTGAATGTATGAATTTAATGGACAGAAATGCCATAATATTGCACTTAAGTCAGTACTCTCTTGATCTTTGATATGTTGTAATTTTGCTTATTGCTTCCCCTTTTCTGTATGGTTCTTTGTTCTCTTACTGTTTTGTTTGCTGAACATGGTCATTTATTGCACAAGTTACCCCTTATCTCTCTGATAGGTTAGTTCCCAAGGGATGACAGTAAAAGCAAAATTTTAATTTATTGTTAAACACTTCAATGATCTGACTACTTTTTTAGGCTTCTTATGTATATGTAGAAGAACTAATTTATGTTAGATAACCCATTCAATTAAAAAATTCACTTTAAAGAAGGGCTGTTAAAATTTTAGTTTCTGAGGGCAGGGTCTCTTTGTTTCAGATAAATTTTATTCTTTCAGTAAACATTTCCCAAAAAGTTGATCAGTTCCTGGTACACTTGTACTCATGCAGGGTTACTGGGAAAGTCCTTATTTTCTGGTCAACTTCTTGTCTTGGTGGTTGGAGAGACAGTGGTGTCTGAGTAGTTCACTGTCCTCAAGAATTGATGGTAACTGGAGTCTGACTAGGAAAGAACATAATTATGCACCATCTTAATGAATTTGGATTTTATCTTAAAGGAGTTTAAATATGAGAGGGATACGAGTAGATTTACTGTTTAGATAGACTGATCTAGTAACAACATATAGCTTGATTTATTTTCATTTTACAGGGATTTGGTTATGGAATATTGTTGAAAACTAGGGCTTCTCTAGGTTTTCCTCAACATAGGTTTTTCTCCATGACACTGTTTGATGGATTTTTTTTTTTTCCCTTCTGTGAAAGACTAGCATACTCCAGTGTTTCTCTCACCAGCCTGATTTAATTTTCTCCTTTTCTGGCTCATAATTTTTGCTCTTTGCTGTATAGGTGATGCAGCATAGTATAGTAATGCCTACCTTAAACAAAAACTTAATGAATGATTTCCTGCTGTCTTTCTATACTCTAGAACACCGGAGAGTGGCATAAGTGGTTCTCCTAAAGAATTCTTTTCTTCTTATACTGTAAAGTGTCTTAAAATTTAGCCCAAATTTGAAATAGATAAAAATTCTATAAACTG
>NW_011888792.1:15670447-15675987 GCF_000151845.1 Pteropus vampyrus
GTTTGAAAAATAGATTGAAATAAGGCATTCTTGGAGTCAGGGATGGCGATTGTGAAGCTGTAGTCAGATGATGAAGACTTCACTAAAGGAGTAGCTTGGAGGCTGGAGCAGCGTTGTGTTGAAAGATTCTAAAGTAGAATCAACTGGGTAATTTATTAGATGATCTGGATAGGAAGGAGAAAGAATCCAAGTTGAATTCCCAAGTTTATATCTTGGTCCACTGAGAAAATGGCATCATTTTTCTGGGATGGAAAATACAGAAAGAAGAGATGAGTTCAGCTTTAGACATGTGTTTTAGAAGTTTGTGCTAGAGTCATGGACTAACAGCATAGTAGGCAGAGGATGAAATGGTTCAGCAAATGTATAGCATGAAAAGAGAAATGAACAGATACCAAGGAGTGAGGAAAGAAGTTGGTAGAGATACAGAAAATGTGAATGTATGAATTTAATGGACAGAAATGCCATAATATTGCACTTAAGTCAGTACTCTCTTGATCTTTGATATGTTGTAATTTTGCTTATTGCTTCCCCTTTTCTGTATGGTTCTTTGTTCTCTTACTGTTTTGTTTGCTGAACATGGTCATTTATTGCACAAGTTACCCCTTATCTCTCTGATAGGTTAGTTCCCAAGGGATGACAGTAAAAGCAAAATTTTAATTTATTGTTAAACACTTCAATGATCTGACTACTTTTTTAGGCTTCTTATGTATATGTAGAAGAACTAATTTATGTTAGATAACCCATTCAATTAAAAAATTCACTTTAAAGAAGGGCTGTTAAAATTTTAGTTTCTGAGGGCAGGGTCTCTTTGTTTCAGATAAATTTTATTCTTTCAGTAAACATTTCCCAAAAAGTTGATCAGTTCCTGGTACACTTGTACTCATGCAGGGTTACTGGGAAAGTCCTTATTTTCTGGTCAACTTCTTGTCTTGGTGGTTGGAGAGACAGTGGTGTCTGAGTAGTTCACTGTCCTCAAGAATTGATGGTAACTGGAGTCTGACTAGGAAAGAACATAATTATGCACCATCTTAATGAATTTGGATTTTATCTTAAAGGAGTTTAAATATGAGAGGGATACGAGTAGATTTACTGTTTAGATAGACTGATCTAGTAACAACATATAGCTTGATTTATTTTCATTTTATAGGGATTTGGTTATGGAATATTGTTGAAAACTAGGGCTTCTCTAGGTTTTCCTCAACATAGGTTTTTCTCCATGACACTGTTTGATGGATTTTTTTTTTTTCCCTTCTGTGAAAGACTAGCATACTCCAGTGTTTCTCTCACCAGCCTGATTTAATTTTCTCCTTTTCTGGCTCATAATTTTTGCTCTTTGCTGTATAGGTGATGCAGCATAGTATAGTAATGCCTACCTTAAACAAAAACTTAATGAATGATTTCCTGCTGTCTTTCTATACTCTAGAACACCGGAGAGTGGCATAAGTGGTTCTCCTAAAGAATTCTTTTCTTCTTATACTGTAAAGTGTCTTAAAATTTAGCCCAAATTTGAAATAGATAAAAATTCTATAAACTGACACAATTACTGAATTATAGTAATGGTGCTCACAAGTGAAAATGTGGGTTATTTTCTTGAAAAATGTGTTGCAACTCAAACTCTTTTACTCATACATCATTGCATTAGTACGTTTTCCACCCTTGTTTTTAATAGCCTTTGTACTTTCTAGGTCACTGCCTCTAACCTGAGTACTTTGGAAAATGATATTTCCACCCTTTGCCCTCACCAAATTGATGATACTGAATTTTAAATTAGGTATTATACATCTTCTGCAAGAGTTGTTGTGCCAAATATTCTTAAACTGAAAGAACTTTCAAGAGGAATGATTTTCATATAGTAATCAGTCCAGTTCTAAATAATCAAAAAGCAATAGTTATGCTTATAATTGCCTGATTTCATAAATATTTATGACTAGTTTTATACTCATTTACTATCTTGTTCTCTAGGTGATCTAGAATAACATTTACCATATCCCTCTGGCAAAATAAGTTACCTTATTAAACAAGGACACTTTCCTATTCAAGATAGAAAGTGACATCTTCACATTTTCCAAGTTCACTGTAATTCTTTTTTTTTTTTTTCCTAAATGAAGATCATATAACAACCTTTTTGGTGACATAAATGCTTAGCCCTACTCCCTTTTCTCTTAAAGGCTTCTAATTATGCTCTCATGTGAAGTCAGACATGTTTCAATCTAATTTTCCTCCCCTCCTAGTAAATGACAGGAAGGAAATGCAGTTAAAAATGAGAATGGCTTGATATCCAGTGAATCTCCCTTCACAGCTCTCATTCCATTATTTGAAGTCATTTAGAGCATACTGGGAGGGGACTCAAGATTTGAGCAAAAATTAAAATAATTTTCTTTACCCAATTTCAAGGCAAAAAGAGAGAATATTTTTGAAGTTGCAGAAGCAAAAGTCTCAAACATAAATCCTATGAGTTATATGATTAATTAAATTTGCCTCAATCATATAACTTTGGTTCAATTTCAAAGTAAAGGAAATTATGTTCATGTCATTGACAGCCCAAAGTTTATCATAGCTAGCAAAGATCATTGAAAAGACAGGCTGAGTATAAAAATGAGGTAAGTATAAACTTTAATATATGTGTGTGAACTGCTTGTACATGTATAACAGTTTTTTATAAATTGTGCATGTGTGTCTGATTCTCTATGCTAGTAGTTTACAACTCTTATGAACAAAGACTTTTTAATATTATGAAAAATAATTAGAATCTCATTTCATAGTAGCACTTTTAATATCCATAACTGAGAAGATACATAATGGCGAAAAGTTGATTGCATTTATATAGTGCATATGAACAAACTTAAGCCAGTTAATTCTCAATTCAACTCTAATATACTCATTTTTCATATGAGAATACTGAGGTACAGAGAGGTTTGTAACTTGCCCAAGGCTATACAATTAGTAAGTGATGAAGCTGGAATTCAAACCCAGGTTGGTTTCAAACTATTTTCTTACTTCTACATACTATATACGGCCACTATAAATTCAGTAGCATTTTAATATTAATTTGTATTTTATTAATTGCTAAGGTATTTACATAAATTTTAAATGTACTATGTATATGTGAGAGATGATTTATCTGGCCCATTTACTAATGATATTTAAAGTGACTATATTTTAGTATGTCCTTCTCATGTGTTTCAACTCAGGCTGGCTGACCTTGAATGGAATCTGCCACAGGGTCAAGTATCCTTCCAATCCTATTTAAATATTTATTTAATATCCTTTAGTACAAACTTCCATTTGGCTGGGAATCTATATGTCTAGACAGAATTGTCTTCCTAGCCCTAGCATAACTGTGAATGTTCCTTCATTATTTTCTTTGAATTGCTACCTTTCTTTCTCAGCACTTCTATCGGTGCCTATTAGCTTTCTGTAATCAAAATCTTAAAATTGTATCTCGATAATTATTTCTAAATAGCAGTAAATATTATTACTTTCCACCATGGAGATTTTCCTTCACAGGAAAAGCTAAAAGAATGTAGCTTTTCGATAGGATATCAATCCTGAGAGAACACCTTTCCTGAAACCAACCTTTCTTCTACTCTCCCTCCTTCCCTGCTTATCTCATCCTCCCTCCCCTCCACCTTATATCTTTCCACAAACAGGTGGAATGAGAGCAAAAGAGCTGACCTCTCGCTCCAAGATGTTATTGAGGAAAAGCATCAAGTACTTAGAGATGATTAATGATGATGTTTAAGGAAGTCTGCTGATGAGTGTAAAAATAAAATGAAGTGCGAATGCTAACTAATAATTGGGCTATGATAACATTTTAAACATTTAGAAAAATGTATCTCAAGTTAAGTCACTGGAAAAATGTTCACCAAGCAAATTCTAACATTTAGTTGCATACTTTAGAAAGATTAAGGACCTTATTAATCTTGACAAAATGTCATCTTGCAGTTGCAGGGATTCTAAATATTTCATGTAGATCAGTAAATTATCCCTGCTGGCAAAGTTATACTATTTTAGAAAACCTCAGAAAGAAAAAGAACAGTGTATTTTCAAGTTAACATTTAATCATAACAAATAATTTTCCAATGTAAATGAAGAAGCAACTGGATATGTCTTAATTTTCAGCACAAAAACACAAGATCTAGTTACTTTTCTATTTCACACATATACCACTTGTTTTTAAATATGTGAGATATATAACTAAAAGGCATAAAAATTACTTTTAAAATTAATCATCAGACACATTTTTACATGTTAACTTGACGGGTCTTGGTGCCTAGACACTTGGACAAACACTACTCTGGACGTTTCTAAGAGGGCAATTTTGTTTGTTTGTTTGTTTGTTTTGATGGATGAGACTAACATTTAAATCAGTGAACTTTATTGCCTTCCATAACATGGGTGCTTCTCATCCAATAAATTGAAGGCCTTAATAGAACAAAGACTGACCTCTTCTGAGCAAGAAAAGAAAGAATTCTGCTAGCAGATGGCATTGAACTTGAACTGAAACATTGGCCCTTCCTAAATCTCTAGCTTGTTGGCCCACCCTGCATATCTGGGAGTTGCCAGGCTCCATAACTGCATGAGCCAATTCCTTAAGATAAATTTCTCTCTAAATACACATATATTGGTTCTGTTTCTCTAGAAAGCCCTGACTAATACAAAGTGATATTTCCATATTTGCCTTGCTTAAGTATCTTCTTTTAAAGTAAATTTATTTGAATGACATTGACTAATAAAATTATATGGTTTTCAAGTACAATTCAATAATATGTCATATGTATATTGTATTGTGTTTACTACTTAAAGTCAAATTTTCTTTCGTCACCATATATTTGACTTCTTTACCCTCATCTACTTCCCCCCTTAAATGTCTTATCAAAATACCTTAATTCCAAAGTGACTTTTGGTATAAGATTATGACTTATGGTTTTACCATATATTTTCTGGTGCTTATTTTAATAACAATAAATTCTAACTTAGTTTTATAGTCTGTAGGTAGCTTATATTTTTAGTAATAGTTAACATGCCTTTTCCCTATGCTTATTTTTACATAAGTGTATATTTTTATCTATTTTTGTTTTTACAAGTGGGGAAAAAAGTCTGATTATAATACAGAATATAGTCATTTGTTATGCTAAAAGTTTTATGAACAGAAAGCATATAAAAGCACAATGGCTAAGGCTGTTACAGGATTTTTCACAATCTTACATGAAAATAGACAATGTCTTGCCTCTGCCTTCCCGGTGTGAGTCCCTTGAACTTTGCTTCCCCTTTTCTTTGTAGCGCCTATATTTATGTGGAGCTATCTAAGCACCACAGAGTAGTGACTTACTGTACCCTTTTGTCTGAGTGTATATGCACAACAGAGACAGAGCCGCCCCTCAAAGGTGTTATGATGATGCAGCATATGACAGCATATTCTCTAAAAAGGTCTCTTTTGCCCACTGTATAGCATTTTTCTTTGATCTCTAATTTTCTTTTTAACCTCAACCTAAATTCTTTTAAGAAGAATCTTCTGTGCCTAATACCAGATAATTTAC
>NW_011888792.1:15676892-15682497 GCF_000151845.1 Pteropus vampyrus
AGGAAAAGCTAAAAGAATGTAGCTTTTCGATAGGATATCAATCCTGAGAGAACACCTTTCCTGAAACCAACCTTTCTTCTACTCTCCCTCCTTCCCTGCTTATCTCATCCTCCCTCCCCTCCACCTTATATCTTTCCACAAACAGGTGGAATGAGAGCAAAAGAGCTGACCTCTCGCTCCAAGATGTTATTGAGGAAAAGCATCAAGTACTTAGAGATGATTAATGATGATGTTTAAGGAAGTCTGCTGATGAGTGTAAAAATAAAATGAAGTGCGAATGCTAACTAATAATTGGGCTATGATAACATTTTAAACATTTAGAAAAATGTATCTCAAGTTAAGTCACTGGAAAAATGTTCACCAAGCAAATTCTAACATTTAGTTGCATACTTTAGAAAGATTAAGGACCTTATTAATCTTGACAAAATGTCATCTTGCAGTTGCAGGGATTCTAAATATTTCATGTAGATCAGTAAATTATCCCTGCTGGCAAAGTTATACTATTTTAGAAAACCTCAGAAAGAAAAAGAACAGTGTATTTTCAAGTTAACATTTAATCATAACAAATAATTTTCCAATGTAAATGAAGAAGCAACTGGATATGTCTTAATTTTCAGCACAAAAACACAAGATCTAGTTACTTTTCTATTTCACACATATACCACTTGTTTTTAAATATGTGAGATATATAACTAAAAGGCATAAAAATTACTTTTAAAATTAATCATCAGACACATTTTTACATGTTAACTTGACGGGTCTTGGTGCCTAGACACTTGGACAAACACTACTCTGGACGTTTCTAAGAGGGCAATTTTGTTTGTTTGTTTGTTTGTTTTGATGGATGAGACTAACATTTAAATCAGTGAACTTTATTGCCTTCCATAACATGGGTGCTTCTCATCCAATAAATTGAAGGCCTTAATAGAACAAAGACTGACCTCTTCTGAGCAAGAAAAGAAAGAATTCTGCTAGCAGATGGCATTGAACTTGAACTGAAACATTGGCCCTTCCTAAATCTCTAGCTTGTTGGCCCACCCTGCATATCTGGGAGTTGCCAGGCTCCATAACTGCATGAGCCAATTCCTTAAGATAAATTTCTCTCTAAATACACATATATTGGTTCTGTTTCTCTAGAAAGCCCTGACTAATACAAAGTGATATTTCCATATTTGCCTTGCTTAAGTATCTTCTTTTAAAGTAAATTTATTTGAATGACATTGACTAATAAAATTATATGGTTTTCAAGTACAATTCAATAATATGTCATATGTATATTGTATTGTGTTTACTACTTAAAGTCAAATTTTCTTTCGTCACCATATATTTGACTTCTTTACCCTCATCTACTTCCCCCCTTAAATGTCTTATCAAAATACCTTAATTCCAAAGTGACTTTTGGTATAAGATTATGACTTATGGTTTTACCATATATTTTCTGGTGCTTATTTTAATAACAATAAATTCTAACTTAGTTTTATAGTCTGTAGGTAGCTTATATTTTTAGTAATAGTTAACATGCCTTTTCCCTATGCTTATTTTTACATAAGTGTATATTTTTATCTATTTTTGTTTTTACAAGTGGGGAAAAAAGTCTGATTATAATACAGAATATAGTCATTTGTTATGCTAAAAGTTTTATGAACAGAAAGCATATAAAAGCACAATGGCTAAGGCTGTTACAGGATTTTTCACAATCTTACATGAAAATAGACAATGTCTTGCCTCTGCCTTCCCGGTGTGAGTCCCTTGAACTTTGCTTCCCCTTTTCTTTGTAGCGCCTATATTTATGTGGAGCTATCTAAGCACCACAGAGTAGTGACTTACTGTACCCTTTTGTCTGAGTGTATATGCACAACAGAGACAGAGCCGCCCCTCAAAGGTGTTATGATGATGCAGCATATGACAGCATATTCTCTAAAAAGGTCTCTTTTGCCCACTGTATAGCATTTTTCTTTGATCTCTAATTTTCTTTTTAACCTCAACCTAAATTCTTTTAAGAAGAATCTTCTGTGCCTAATACCAGATAATTTACCTGAAGATCAACTCAGGTAGTAGGTGTTTGGTGGTGATACACACTATAGGCAGATCAGAAACAATTGTTTAATTTTCTTTGGAAATGAAAATCTCTACTTGAATGTGGTCTGTACCAGAGAAGCACATATACTGAAAGAAAGTGCTTTGTTTCTCAGTGTAATTTTAGATCTATAAAGTAAGTTAAGATGGTTAATTCTTAGAAATACCTAGAGTGCTTGGGCCTTAAGATATTTTGGCTTTAAAAATAAGTGTACTTAGACGAACAGTTACCCTTTTCATTCTATGAAGTGATAAAACTCAAAAACTAAAGCTTGACATCTTTCTTTGAAGTTATAATTAGTGAAGTTTCTGTCATTTTTTTTAGGGTAACTTTCAAGAATTTCTAGAAATTTGTGTTTTCTGGTTCCTTAATAACTAAACTCTGCTCTAGGACAGAGCCACAGTGTGTCCATAGCCTGCCTTTTTGTCCTGGGTGGTTGTGAGTGAGACGTACGGAGAACTTTGCATGCTTCCCTGAGTCTTGTTTCGTTAACCATAACCTATTGTGGTTGGTTCTAAAGTATGCAGACAGGTTTTATGGAAATTTATGGTTGCTGTTATTAGAGTTTTATAGTTTATTCACCTTGAAAGCTAACAAAATTTATATCTAGGGTTTGACTTATATAAAAGTTCTCATTTGGGACATATGAAAAAAAAGTTTTTAATTCTTGTGAATACTTGAATTCAGGGAACTCCAGGAGGAATACCAGTCAGTATAAAGCTATACTCTATTGGGAACTGTCAGAAATTGGAAGAAAATAGAGGGAGATCTCTTCTGGATCCTCCTAGAAGGAGGTGGCATTTCTTCTAGAGGTGTTTTAACAGTGGACTATTGGGTGGAATCCTGGCTCTGTTATTGACTAGCTCTGTGAACTTGGGCAAACATAATTTTGTATGCCTCAATTTCTTATCCATAAAAGGGGCATAATACTAGTATCCACCTCATATAGCTGTTCTCAGATTACATGAGTGAATTTGTAACTCACAGAGTAAAGCAGTACTTTGATGTTTGATAACTTAAAAGACCTCTTTGTCAGCATTTTTGTAGTGGCATTAGAGGGTTCAGAGAGGAACCATGAGCCAGTCTTCAGTGGCACTACTGAGAACAAACCTGAGCAGTGTAATTGCTTAGTCTATCACTAAATGAGATGTGTGTTAATGTTATGTTTTCTATAACTGAAAACAATTAGTTTCAGAAGCTCTAATTTTACCCTTCAACATTAATAATTCACTTGTAGTTTAGAATACTGTTTTGTTTGTTTAATCATTCATTTACATCAAGATTTCTTTTAAATCTATTCCAAATTCCCATGCCCTTTCATACGGTCTCTTCCTTCCTAAGATGGCCTCTGTGCAGAAGTAATCTTGAGTACTGTAGGGCAGTGGGAAGGTGTCTGATCTTCAGTGGCCTGCACTGAGGCTGATGGACATCTATTTCCCTTTGTTTATTAACTCTTGTTCCCACAGCTCTTGCCATTCCCTGGTAAGGCAGCTTGTGTCTTGATCTCTCAGCACTAGTTGTTTTTTAGTGGTCGCTCCTGGGGAAGGGCTTTCCTGTTGATAAGACTTCAGCACTTGCAAAAGCTGCTTATCGTTTGGCCATGTCCTCAATGCATCCCCATCCTTAGCCGCTGTACCAAATGTCGTCTGCTATGGAATCCTTTCATCGTGTATCACAGCAACTCCCTGGCAAGATCACAAAGCTTTTGTTGCTGTTGCCATTTCTGCTATACTAGGGCCACATAATTTTGGGCCTAGAGTATATAACTTCTCTCCCTTTAGGCTCTCGAAAGATACCTTCTGTTCTCTGGATCCTCTTAGTTTTTGAGGGCACAAAGATTCCTTGAAGGACACTAGCTTATTATGCAATAATTTTTTAAAATATTTATTTTTGTAGTAAATTTATTTTTATCCATTTCTCTCTAGGCACTTCCACAATCCAGGAAAAGATTGTTTTGAGAGCGTTTGAGGTGGAAATCTTATGTCTTACCTCTTTATTCCATGGTCAGCATTTACAAACTCTATGCTTTAGACCAGGGGTTAGACCAACTACAGTCTGCGGGCCAAATGTGGCCCATTGCCTGTTTTTGTAAAGCTTCATTGGAACACAGCCATTCTCATTAACTTATTATTTATGAGTGATTTTGTGCTACAATGGCAGAGTGGAATGGTTTTGGTGGAGATCGTATGGCCCTCAAAGCCTAAACAATTTCTGTTACTTTATAGAATAGTTCGTGACTCCTGCTCTAGACATCTAGGGTCTTATCTTCCAAGCCAAGAGATTTTGAAATTTATAACAAATCCCTTTATATCTTAAGTATCTTATTCTTGCAAATAAAAGACACCTTGTTTTCGTGTGCCTGCTGTGAGTTTTAAAAATTTTTTAGCATTTTAGCTGGTTTCTTTGTTTCAGAATGTTCAGGTTTCCCCTTGAGGCCATTAAGTGCCACAAATCCAATGAATGAAAAACCACAGAACATCAGTAATATTTTTCAGAAAGACAACTACTCAGTTTAGAATCTCCAAACAGTGTCCTGCCGTCACTCACTGATTGATTCAGTTATCAGTCAGTCACTAATTTATTTAGCACAACATGCCAGGCACTGTGCTAGGTGCTAAGAATACAACATCAACAAAACATAAAAATATTTCTCTGATCTCAAGAAGATCAAAGACAATTAATTATAACAGGATTTAAATAACTGTGTGAATCATCTGTTGGTTTTTCCTTTCCTTCATGTTGTAGGTGGACAACTGGGGTCTTTGTAATTGCATCCGGCATGCTATCAGGGTAGATAGCCACCTAGAGTAACGGCAATAATACTGTTGATCTTGTGCAAAAGTGCAAGTCCATTGATAAGATATTAGGAGTCTTGGAAGAGGGCATGGGAGGTTGCAGCAACTTCGAAAGGAGGAAGCAGAGGATTCAAAATGAGAGTAAATAGGTTTGCAGCCATGGGTTCTGGAGTCATGGGGGGACCTGAACCACCATGGTAATGCTTTGGGAAGGTGAAAGACTTGTAATACAGTATCTGTATGACTCTCCTGGAGAGAAAACTGCGGGCATCACTTTCCCAAACTCAACAGATTCCTGTATTCTCTGTACATGAAGAAAAGCTAAAAACTGCTTACTTCAAGGAACTGTGAAAAGCTTAAAAAATGAGCATATCAGTGAAGACCATGATATAATGATGATTAAAGATTCCCCCTTTTTTCCCTGCACTGCATAATTTTGGTGTGACTCTAAAGGGATTTGGGTTTGACCCTGAAGGAATGCAGGGCCACAATAACTGACATTAAATTTCCTGCTGTTCTGGTTGGTTAGGGGATAGAGTTCAAGTTTAATTTAGTTGAAAGGGAAACTAGAAATGAATGTTTTTGAAACATCTATATAGTCTAAGATTTATACCCCTTGAAATAACAAATTCAACCCCTAATGATAATACTTTTATTAACCACCTGCCATGGATTAGACATTCAATGAATTGCAGTTGGTTAAGCACAGGAAGTTACTGATTTATGCTACATA
>NW_011888792.1:15685132-15693183 GCF_000151845.1 Pteropus vampyrus
CTGGCTTATTTCACTTAGCATGATTATCTCAAGGTCCATCCATGTTGTTGCAAATGGCAGTATTTCATCTCTTCTTATGGCTGAGTAATATTCCACTATACATATCTGCCACAGCTTCTTTAGCCAATCATCTATCATGGGACACTTCAGTTGCTTCCATGTCCTGGCCACTGTGAATAATGCTGCTATGAACATTGGTGTTCATATGGTTTTTTTAAGTCTGGGGTAAATGCCTAGTAGAGGGATTGCTGGATCATATGGTAGGTCAATTCTTAGTTTTTTGAAGAACTTCCATACTATTTTCAATAATGGCTGTACCAATTTGCAGTCCCATCAGTAGTGGAGATATATATTTTTATATTCAAACTAGAATTTGAACTCTTGCGTGCCAAGCATTGTTCTACATTGATAAATATTACTTTTAGAGATCTCGGATATAGCTAGACATTTTTAAATTTCGAATATTCGTGTTCCAAAAAAATGGAGAGATTTTGTTCAATATCCTTGTTTTATAGGTGGAAAAACTCAGGTCTACAGAATTTAAAGTACGTCCAGTCTTGGCTAGCTAGTTACATGACTGTAAATAACCCAAATTTCCTGATTCTCATTACAGACAACTTTCTGTCATATCATATTTTCCAAGTAAATATTTTCAGTTATCAAAGATCTAGATATACAGAAACCATACTTTCGAGTCTCATTTGTGTTGATGATCAGGAAAAAATAGGGTTTTTAAATATATATATTTCATAATCAGGAACAGTTTTGTATTTTTCCTGGGAAAGAATTAAAATTGATAAGCTAAAAAGTTTGTATTTAAAACATGATTTAATTTTGCAAGTTTAATTGTTAGAAGTTTAATTGGTTGAAACAGGTTGAGTAAAGTTGTTTATGATTCATTATATAATGGATCAATCTTGTAGTCATAGCCACACATATCTATATAAATGACAGAAACAAGCAGATGAACATGTAAAGATGGGAAAAAATGAAGGCAGATATTGAATGAATAGGACAAATCTAAGTAGACTCTGATGTAAAATACAATCCATACTGGTGCCTAGGTGTTTTTACTTTTTTAAAATAGAAGTAGCCACATGGATAGTATATTAACATAATTTTAAACTAATATATGAGGAAAAACAATCTGATAGGAAGGTGACACTAAAGGAGGTTTCACCTTTAGAAAAATCTCTAATGTAAAACCCATTTGCTGTAGTTCTAGTAGTTCATCAATAAAGGAGAAAGGTTTAGTATTAAAATTTTATTAATTTTTAGCCCAAATCCAGTGCTAACATAAGTGTTAACAAATTAATTACGTTATTCTGGTATTGTCTCAGTTAATGAAGTAAACTTGACTGATACCTGATCTAAACATGGCTGGATCATGTTAACTTGGTTATTTCTGTGCCCATCTCAATAGATATCACATTTATACTTTGGTTAATATAAAACATTTCTGTTGACATCCATATGTAATTCATATTTGTTCCCATCTAGCTTATCTAAATAAACTACTTAGGAAAAAAAATGCTTGCTTTATTCAGAAAGCCCAATACTATTTTGTTTGATCCATTAGCAGATATCAGTCTAAGCAATGTATCAGATTCTTACAGATTTAAAAATCTGTTGTTATATATTGGAACTCCTCTTCCATTTCCCCCCCAAAAGGGAAGGCAGAGTCATTCTAAATATCCGTTAGGAGGATGACTCTTAAACATTATTAAATTTTTAAAAATTCTGTTCTCAATGCTCTTAAATCAGCTTGTGTGAGATCTAAGTGAAAATTTTGAAGAGAAATAGATTTGGGGATATAATATATTCAGGTTTGCATAGGTTAACACTTTTGTGAGGGACTAGTTGATTTCATATACCTAAAATTCCAATTTCTCCAGGATGAAAAAAATATTTGTGTGAATGTTTTATTGTTGGCATTTTCTCCGTGGGATAAATGCCAACCAGATGGTCTGTGGCAATCTAGCAGAAAGGCAGCTGGACTGTGCTTGCTTTATATATGTATGGTTTATCAGCCATGCAAAAGGCATTTGTTTTCTTTGCACTTTGAAAAGTGAAGACAAATATACCTAAGGTATAGCTCACACACTGCAAATGAACACCCTGGGCTTTAAATTCGTTAAATAACAATAACAACAAAAATCTTAGTCATGTTTATTTGTTTGCTCATGTGACTAGTTGTGTTTTAGCTAGGTTTTCTTTACAGGAGACAAACAAACAAACCCCCCCCAAATCTCAATTGTGTCAAATATTTTTAATTTAAAATATATTGCAAAATGGATGATTGAATTCCAGAAGAAAACATTCTTCCTAACCTCATTTGAGGGAAGTTTCTGCATAGGGATATATATATTTCACATGTGTAATAATTATTAATTATAGCGTTATGACTAATAAGAAAGTAAAAGAACAGGAAATGTGCTACTTTAGGAAATAGGTTCCTGAGTTCTGGTGCACAAATTGTTTTGTTTGTAATTCATTATGTTAAGACTTCCATTACATTTCAAAAATTTTAAAGACAAAAACTTAAAGGTAACAGTGAAAAATTTCTATGGATGCCTAGATTTATGAGGTTCAACCAGGCACCTGCTCTTTAGACAAGGGGATGGAATTTAGGATACTTAAAATTTTGGTTCTCAAACAGTGCTATATATCAGAATAACTTGTGATGTGAACTTAAAATTCATAAACAAAACACAGATTCTGAAGCAGTGGGTTTAGGATGGTGCCCAGTAGTCTATTTTTCACAAGTATCTCCAGTGATTCTGATATAGGTCATCCATATTTGGAAATTAAGCTCAAGTATGTGGTTAGTGTGTTTCATTGCTCATGCTTCCTTAGTATCAGTTGTTTTAATTGTTTTACCCATTTTGTTTGCTTGCTTGCTTGCTTTTACTAGGCACTAGGACATCAGAAAATGGGAGGAGAACTCCTCTGTTTTCCTAAGTAAAGGAGAATCCTTTACTTGGATAAAAGATATATGTAGGTGGCAATGTGAAAAACTGTTATGTAAATTGATAAATCAGATGAGCCAAAGCTGAGTGAAGAAAAAGCATTTTGGAATTAATGGGATCTGTTTAAAAATCCAATTTCTGATATGACTAGCTGTGTGATCTTATAAATTATTTCACTGTGATAAGCATTTATTTTTCTGTTACCTATATTTGTTAGGGTAAACTCATTCTGTAGTAGATAAATTCTGAACTACAGACAAGAGTGGTTCAGTGTTACAGAAAATCTGTAGGAGACCTGGGCAGGAGCCATTGGTTCTGATAAGTAGATTAGTCGTGATCATCATAAATACCTTTTTCATTATGGTATTGAGGTAGAATCCTGATTGTAAGGGAGATAAGAAATGTTGGGGTATGTGGAAAGAGATGCAATATGACTCTCCTTTGAGAAGCTGATGTTGAAGGAAATGAGAGAAATGAGACAGAAAGCTAACAAGTAGTTAGAGTAAGAGGAGATTATTTAACATAAGGAGGTTTTAATAGTATGAAATTGAAGCCACAGAGGTCTGGAAAATTTGTTTTATTCATGTTTTAAATTTAATACAAATCCAAGTACCCGTCCTCCCTCGGGGAGGAGAGAGTCAATCTCAGTCACTAGACATCTTCCTCCAAGTTCCCAACGTTGAGCCAAGATCCCCAAGTTGGGACAAAATATTTTGCTGATGCTGGGAATTCTCGTTTCTGGTGTCCAGCATTCTGGATGATCTAATCCTTCTCCTGTGAGTTCCTACTGCTCCTTCTTAAGTCTCTTCCAGAGAATGGAGTGTGAGTCTCTAGATCCTTGAGACCTGCTGACCTCCATCCTCCTTGCAGCCTTGAAGAACTCTGCCCACATGTGCTATCGTAACACATTCTTCCCTTTCTGTCTTTAGGGAACATAATATAAACATTTCAAGACAGGACAATCCTTTAATTTCAAGAACTTCTGATATCTGCCATGCAAGGACAGGGAAAATGTAAAGCAAAAGAATACAAATGAAATAGGAACTCTTGAAAGGACAAACACAAATCAGTGAATTATCTGATCACATATACAATACAGTTAATTTAACACTGGGTACTATAAGAAAAACAATCAAAAAGATTTCAAAGGAAAGTGGAAGCTGGACATGAATGATAAATCATAATACCCCAAATACATCATAGGTTATGTGCTATCATAGTTCTTTCCCTTCTCAGTTTCTTTTTTATCCAGGAAAGGCAACTGTGAGAATAAACCCTTGGTGAAGGGCAGGCTACCACTAACTTGTGCTTGGGTTTCTCTGTGTCTTAGGTGGTTGAGAGGCAGGGAGATAGCTTTATAAAAATAACTAGAGCAATGCGTTCTAATGATGCATTAGATGTAGGGATGCTTCTAATCTCTTAGAGGGTCATTCCTTTGCTTCATTAATTGTAGTAGATATGGCCATTTATCATACAGAAGTTTTTGCAGTATTTTAGCTGTGATGGTATTTTAATTTTTCCAGAGCTTTATTGATGTATGGTTGACATATAATATTGCATAAGTTTAAGGTTCATATATATGATTTGGTAAAATCATATATATGAACCTTAAACTTATGCAATATAAATAATAAATCATTGCAAAATGATTATGACCATAGGGTTAATTAACACCTCCATGATGATGGTATTTTATAAAATAAAAAAATGATGTGTATATTCTTACACAAAATTATCTTGTCTATGACTAAGGTAGTTAAGAAAAACAAGATTTTTAGTTGCCTCCAATTGGCAATATCTTATCGCCTATTTTAGGTAGCTCAAGATTAAAATTAAAGCACATTTGATCAGTTCAAAAAATTGTACAGTTTGTAAGGAAAAATTATAGTCTCATGTTATCTCAACAGACCACGTTACATAGGTGTTATGGTAATACAAAAAAGTGGTTGTAAAATATAGTTCTCTTGTATTCGAATCATTACTTTATAATTGCTTTTACACATTATAGTTACTTATCTTTATATTTTACTTATGTTTTGATAGCATTGATAAAGTTTTACTTCTTTTGCTGCCTAGATATGAAATAAATAGTATTTCAGTCCAGGTTATGACAGATGAACAAATTGAGGCTGAATGATAGGTAACTTGACCAAGGACACACAGCTAGGAAGTAGCAGAGGTAAGATGAAGAGGCATTTTTTCACATATACTTCCAATATTCCTATTTCAAAATAAAAACAAAGAGTAAAATAAAGTATACATACTCTTAACCTCTTCAGTTTTAGGATATATTTTCATCAATTTGCAGTTATAGTTAATACCTTTATCAAGGAGAGGTTATCATAGAACAACAAGGAAATATATTTGGTAAATGAAAAACAATGAAACAGACCTTCTAATGAACTAGAAGTAAGGTAGTGGAAGAACAAGACTCAAAACCTTATTATATGATAATGACTCAAATGAAATAAAATAAGTTTATGGTTTTAATCCTTAAGACTCTCTGTATACCTTAACCTATAAGATATTTAGAAGGAAGAAAGATTTAGAGATCTAGCCTTATGTTATTATTAATGAGACATAAGAAGTAGGTAATAAACCTCAAAGAACTTAAATGAGTTTTAGTCATTTGAGAATGTCTACAGGTATTTTATGAAACAGAAATAACATAGCTGATTGGAAACTTCTCTTTCAGTTTTCTTTTCTTTTTCTTCATTTTTATTTCTTGTAATAGAAAGTAAAAAGCCTGAAGGAGAAAACTACTGTTATTTTTCATCAAAGAAATAACCCTGAGACATTCTTCCCACTTCTTTTTTTTCCCCCTCTGATCTTTTGTAGAGTTTGTGAAGGCTAACTAAATCCACTTTCAGATCTACCACTAATTGGTGCCCTTGTTAGTTGCCTTAGTAGTGAGGCCAAAAGATTAAGTAGTTGTGGAGACTAGACTTCTGTATTATTTTGAATGTTGCTCTGCAGGTCAAGGCTGAATTCTATTGACAGGATAAAGTTGTCCAGACAATTAGTTTTTTAAACTATCAGCAAAGTCCCAACTGGTTTCTGAAGCATTATAGTATGTGAACTGCTATGAGCCAAATTCAAAGAATGGGAATCAGAAAAATGTGTTCTCAGAGAAATTCTAAGAGTTATTTTAAACCCAGTAAGCAAAAGAAGAGTTCCCGATAATGGATAAGAAAGAAGTTCTCAGGCAAGGAATGGGTGCTCTCAGGGTCCCTTTGTTGGGAGAAGTCCTGAGAGAATGAAAGATACAAACTACTCAGTGACATTTCACCAATGAATGCCAGGCTTCCCAGAACAGGCAATAGATCTTAAAAACATCAGCTAACCAAGACTGAAAAAGGTACAAAAGAAAATGAGATAGAGCCATTAAAAACATATATATATACTTACAACTCACCCTCTCCATTATTAGCTGGCAATATCCTAAGATCAAATAGATGTAAATATCTGGTCTTCTAAGTCTGCATTTTCCAATGTATAGATAGTACAGTGAGTGACTCATTGATAACATTTGGTTATTTTTAATATTTGCCGGTATGACTAATATGATAGATATATCATTCTACATATAAATTTGTATGACTTGTATGCTTCTTTGGCATTAATTTCAAGGTGTTTAATTGGTGGTTCAATAGGTTTGTGCATTTTAATTTTTGATGGACGTTACAAAATTGTCCAGTGATCCATTGTCTTCTTGATAATAGACTTTCAATTTTCCTATATTTCTGCAAAATACCAAATTGCTTTCCCAATGTTTCAGGAATATCTGGTTTCACTTTTTACTTGAATCATCACCTTTCCAATTTAAATTCTTATTAATTCTCTTACTCAGTTTTTCCTATGTTAAAGAATTTATTTTCTTTCTTACTCCCTACTGTCAGAGATAACATAGTTCTTTTTCCTTTAAAAATAATCTATCTATTAAATACCATTAGTGAGGAACTAACTCTTAAGGTAGATTAAATTGTTCTGGGTACTGATGATCAGGAATAAAGTAGAATTTTTCAGTAGGACACTACAGTTTCAAATTTAGTATGGCTTTGGTTGTATCCTTTATAGCATAAACTGGTCTCATCAGTATTTATAAAGGTACACTTTTAACCATGGAAAAGTAGAAAACTATGTAAAGAAATTGCACTATACTATAAGTTCTTCTGTTATAATTAAGACCAATATTAATATTAAAAGGCTAGACTAAATCTAAAAATACTTTTTGGAAAAATTCGTAAAGAATATTTGGTATAACGGATATTTTTCTAAGTTCTTGTGTATGTAAACAGGACTTCAAACACAATGACAAGCGTGTCATTACCATCATCTGCACAGTGTATAGATACAGTTAGCACTAAATTCATGTACTCTTTTTTCCCCCTTCCATTCATGCATCTTAATGATTTCTTTAGAGTAATAAATGAGACAAGCCTTGTGTTTTCAATATCTATTTTTTTGTTATCTTTTTTAAATTAAATATACAGGGGTGATACTGGTTAATAAAATTATATAGGTTTCAAGTATACAATTCAATAATACATCATCTGTATATTATATTATGTGTTCACCAACCAAAGTCAAATCTCCTTCCATCACCATATATTTGATCCCCCTTTACCCTTATCTACTTCCTCCCTCCCCCTTTCCTTTTGGTAACCATGAAACTGTTGTTCATGTTCATGAGTCTGTTTGTCTTGTTCATTTGTTGCTTTTAGTTTTTTTTTAGTTTTAAGTATACAGTATATTGGTTAGACATTGATATAGTTTATGAAATGATCTCCCTAATTACTCTATCTTCCTTCTGTCTCTACACATAGCCATTATCTTACTGCTGCCTGCATTTCCTGTGCCTCGCTCCCCTTGTATCCCTGTGACCCTCTATCAACTACTAATTTGCACTCCTTTAAACACTCAGCCATAAAGAAATGCCAGAATGTATGGTTTCATTTGTTTTATAACTTTTTTCTTGCTTTATTATTCTAACAACTCTCCTTTGTTTTTATTGTAACTGAGGAATTTATTGTTTACATACATTGGATGGGCCCTTAAAGTTGACAGTTTAATTTATTAAAA
>NW_011888792.1:15693453-15699412 GCF_000151845.1 Pteropus vampyrus
TATACAATTCAATAATACATCATCTGTATATTATATTATGTGTTCACCAACCAAAGTCAAATCTCCTTCCGTCACCATATATTTGATCCCCCTTTACCCTTATCTACTTCCTTCCTCCCCCTTTCCTTTTGGTAACCATGAAACTGTTGTTCATGTTCATGAGTCTGTTTGTCTTGTTCATTTGTTGCTTTTAGTTTTTTTTTAGTTTCAAGTATACAGTATATTGGTTAGACATTGATATAGTTTATGAAATGATCTCTCTAATTACTCTATCTTCCTTCTGTCTCTACACATAGCCATTATCTTACTGCTGCCTGCATTTCCTGTGCCTCGCTCCCCTTGTATCCCCGTGACCCTCTATCAACTACTAATTTGCACTCCTTTAAACACTCACCACTTTCTTCCACCCCTCCCACCCCCCTCACCTCTAGTCATCACCCAATTGTCCACTGTATTTGTGGGTCTGTTTTTGATTTGTTTGTTCTTTTTGTTCCTTAGATTCTGCATATCAGTGAAATTACATGATATTTATCTTTTTCTGATTTTTTTTCCTCAGCATAATCACCTCTAGGTCCATCTATGTTGTTGCATGGATGATATTCCATTGTATATATGAACCATAACTTCATTATCCAGTCATCTGTTGATGGGCATTTAGGCTGCTTTCATATCTTGGCTATTGTAAATAGTGCTGCCATGAACACAGGAATGCATAGATCTTTACGAATTATTGTTTTGGTTTTCTTTGGGTAAATACCACAAAGTGCAATTGCTGGGTCAAAAGGTAGATCCATTTTTCATTTTTTGAGGAAACTCTAGACTGTTTCCATTGTGGCTATATCAATTTGCAACCCCACCAACAGTGTATGAAGGTTCCCTTTTCTCCACATCCTTGACAACACTTGTTCTTTGGTTAATTGATGATAGCCATTCTGATAGGTATGAAGCGATATCTCATTGTGGTGTTAATTTTCATTTCTCTGATAATTAGTGACCTTGAGCATCTTTTCATATGTCTATTGGCATCTATATTTTCTCTTTGGAGAAATATTTATTCAGATCTTCTGCCCATTTTTTAATTGGATTATTTGTCGTCGTCGTCGTTGTTGAGTTGTATGAATTCCTTATATATTTTGGATATTAACCCCTTATCTGATGTATCATAAGCAAATATCTTCTCCTATTCAGTAGGTTGTCTTTTTGTTTTGTTGATAGTTTTCTTTGCTGTGCAAAAACTTCGTAGTTTGATATAGTCCCATTTGTTTGTTTTTTATTTTGCTTCCCTTGCCGAAGGAGATATATTAAAAAGAAAGTACTAGTAGCAGTATCAGAGTGATTACTGCTTATATTTTCTTCTAAAAGTTTAATGGTTTTAGGTCTTACATTTAAGTCTTCAATCCATTTTGAGTCTATTCTTTTATATGGTGTAAGATGGTGGTCCAGTTTCATTTTTTTGCATATATCTGTCCAATTTTCCCAACACCATTTATTGAAATGACTTTCTTTACTTCATTGTATATTCTTAACTCCTTCGTCATATATTAAGTGAGTGTATGGACATGATTTATTTTTGAGCTCTCTATTTGGTTCCATTGATCATTGTATCTGTTTTTATGCCAGTATTATGCTTCTTTGATTAGTATAGCCTTGTAGTATAGTTCGATATCAGGTAGTGTGATACCTCCAACTTTGTTCTTCTTTCTCAAGCTTGCCATAGCTATTTGAGATCTTTTATGGTTCTATATAACCACTATTTATTCTTATCCTCTATACTCGAAAGGTAGTTTTGGATAGCCATAAAGAAATGCCAGAATGTATGGTTTCATTTGTTTTATAACTTTTTTCTTGCTTTATTATTCTAACAACTCTCCTTTGTTTTTATTGTAACTGAGGAATTTATTGTTTACATACATTGGATGGGCCCTTAAAGTTGACAGTTTAATTTATTAAAACTGTTTTTGTTTTTTCAGTTTCTATGCATTAGGAATTCATATGTAGCTTAGTTGGATGCCTAGAGTCTGTCACAAGGCTGAAATCATGGTATCAGTTGAGGCTATAGTCATCTCAATGCTCAATTGGATGAGAATTCACTTCCAAGTTCATTTATATAACTGTTGATAGGCCTTAGGGCCTTGTTTGCTGTTGGTTTGAGATATCATTTTCTTGAAACATGGGCTTCTTCATAAGGCAATTCACAACATGGCAGCTTGCCTCCCCAGAGTGAGAGCTCTGTGAGTAAGATAGAAGCCACAGTGTTTCTGTGACTTAATCTTGGAAGTGGCTCCCAATACTTTTTTGTTGTTCTTGTTTTTACATAACCTTTTAATAACTATGGAATAATTTTAGATTTTAGAAAATTTTATAAAGGAAATTCTGAGCTCTCCTAGTTTTCCCTAATGATAAGATTTTATATTACCATGCTACATTTTTCAAAACTAAGAAACCAATATTGGTACAATATTATTAACTAAATTTAAGACCTTACTCAGATTACACCAATTTTTCCATTAATATCTTTTTTTTTTTTTGATTCCAGAATCCCATCCAAGATACTCTAGTGTATTTAGTTGTCAAGTCTCCCCAGTCTCTTCAGGTCTGTGACAGTTTCTCAGTCTGTCTTTTTCTGACCTTGAGAGTTTCATGGAGTAGTTATCAGTACTCCTCAATTTGAGTTTGTCCACTGTTTTGGGGAATTACAGGTTTTAGGGAAGAATACCACAGAGCTGAACTGGTGTTTGCATCCTACTGTAGCAGGGTGTATAGGATATACATGACAGGTCACTGGTGTTGTGAACCTTGACAAATTTCCAAACAGGAAATAAAAAATATTCATCTCCTTTTCTGCTTTTTAAGTATAAGACTTTTACACTGTCACTGAGGCTTCTGTTAATAATATTCTCATTCCTTTTGTAGCAAATCCTAAGACAATATTCAGTTTCTGACATGTTAAATAGGATATTAGAAAAGTTTTTTTAAACTTATGTATCCCAAATTAAAACAATTACTGATTTTAAATAACTCAGATCATATAAGACCTCCCCATACTTATGATTTATTATTCCTTTGTACCTTTAAGGCTTGGCTGCAGTCAGAACAAGGAATGACATTAGGCAAAGGAAGTCAACAAAACTATGCCCTTTTCCATCCTTGGAAAATGGCAGGGGGAAAAGAAAAGGAGACAGGGAAATAAAGAAATTACATATCTGTCTCCTAATTTCTTATTGTCTTTAGCCTGGGAGGTTGGGGGGGGGGTGGGAAGAGGGAGAGTGTGTGCGTGCGTGCGTGCGTGCGCGCGCGCGCGCATGTGCATGCCAGATAAGCTGAGGTGATGATGGCAGGGAGTTCTTATTTGAAACTCTCACCAGAAGTAACCTTGAAGGCATAGTTATAACTATATTAAAGTAAGCCAACTTATGCACTACGATCAGAGAGAAAAGCCTGGAGATTAGATTTTCACATGATACCCTCAGTTCCTGCACAGTGTGGATTGTGAGTGAAGCCCTAGCTGATATACTGTGGTGGCTACAAGTCTGTCATGGTAGGAGCAGAGGACAAGGTGGGATGTAAGGCAAGAGGGCTGAAAAAAGAATGTTGCAGACTTATGGAGGGGCCTCCAGCAAGGGGGAGGTAAGGTCAGGATGGGTTAGGCAAGGAGCAGCATCAAACTATGACAACCCAGGAGAGTAACTCCCTCACCTGCTAATTCTAACCAAGATCACTAGCAAAGATGAGCACCATGGACATGAGGATGTGTCCACCATCGTGTGCCCCAAGACCAGGACATGGTCAGGAAAATTATCGCCTCCAACTTCAGAAGGACATTTTGGCCACTGGCCTCATACTTCTTCTATATGTCTGGACATCATTTAAGGAGACAGTTAAAGGTGAGAGGTAGCTATAAGAGACTGAGCATTTCACATAGGGATACTGTTTAAAGGATCAGTGTAGACTAAGCTGTAATTATGCTATACAAAGAGTTTTAAACAAAGAACATACAATTTCTCTGTACATCTGATCTACGTTTAGGTTCAGTGTTGTGATTCTGATGTGCCTTTATCACAAACCTCTGTCAATTGATTAGGCCACCGCCAATTCCCTTTGGTTTGAAAAACCGTTTGGCTTCTCCTTCTCAACTTGACTCTCCTTTCTGACTTATGGTCTTGTTCTTTCCACTTCTTGAGGATTCTGAACTATTATTCTTCCTAATTCCACATTGTCCTCTGAAATACAAGTTCCTAAATATTGTCCTAGCCTGATTGGATAAAAGAGGGAAGGTAGCTTCATACTCAAGATCTTTACATTCCCTTAGAAAACACAGCTCTGACTTTTCTAGATTTGAGACCGTGATTTTTCAGGAGTATAGGAAAATGTGGCAGGCCAAATAACCCTGCAAAGATGTTTGTATTCTATCCTAGTGTGTCTTTTACCTTTGGGACATTGCAATTGTGATTAGGGATCTTGAAATAGGGGGATTATCCTAGGTTGTCTGGATGGACCCAATGTAATCACAAAAGTCCTTCTAAGAGGGAGACTGGAGAATCAGATTTAAAGAGAAGATTTAAGGATGGAAGCAGAGGTCAGAGAAAATAGAATATGCTACTTTGCTGGCTTTGAAGATGGAAAAATTGGGCACAAACCAGAGATTACAGACAGATTGTAGAAATGGGAAAATATAAGGAAACAGGTTCCCCCCTCCCAGAGCCTCCAGAAGGAACTAGATCTGCTGACTCCTTTACTTTAAAGCAAGTGAAACTAATTTAGTACTATTCTTTACTGAACAGTAAAATAATAAGTTAATCCATGTTGCTTTATGCCCCACTATGTTTGTGGTGTTATAATAGCAGTGGGAGACTAACACAGAAGGTATGTAAAATCTATTTCTTTTTTTAAAGGGGATATAGCATGCATAAAGAATAATAGACCCCTACTCTGTACCATTGAGCCAACTATCATAAAGGAGAAGAAACTGAGTTCTCTATGTATGACTCTGGGTTTTAGGGATCAAGATGATAATTCTTTCCCAGACTTTCTGGGACCTGTAATTCTGAGGATCTTGAGTGTGGAAAGGTAGATTCTTGAAGATTTCCATAGCTTATTCACTCAAAAACTAAGTTTTGTTCACTTTCCAAGACCATATATATGTTTAATTTTAATCTAGAAACCTTGATAATTTCCTTGGAGTTATCTGGACAAATTTGAAGATAATTTCAAATAAAAAAAAAAAGCCAGTAGCTCCCTATATTTTATGAATTTTTAAATTATCTCCATTAAAGGTAAATAGAGCCCAGAAATAAAGATTGGAAATTAAATGCTATCCACATTTCTGTTAATAAAAATGACTTATATTTTTAATAAAAATTATTCAATTTAGGCAAAGAAGATGAATTCAGAAAGATCTTTGGAATGGAAGGTTCCGTGTGAGATGAGCAAGTCACCTCATCTCTTTAATCTTCCTTAGCTTCATTTTATCTTCTACAAAGAGTAGAATAAATAACCTCTGAGGTTCTTTAGAGCTCTGAAAAGTATTGATTTATGCTAATAGTCATTACTCAGTCTGTTAAAGTAAAATGCCATCAAGAAAGTATGAAAAATTGGAATGCAAAAGCTCTTCTGCTCTAATGAAGTCAGGTGGCACTATTAAGATATTGTGGAAGCTTAGAAGAGACAATTAATGATTCAAAATATCCTCTCCACCCTTACAGAGTTTAATTTCAATTATTTGCATATTCATGCAGTGACAATTCCTCCTATCCATCCACAAGGCTCAGTGCCAAGCTAGTCAACAGTCTGGTTGACTGTTTTTGTCTTTTAAAAATTGATCCAACAAATTTATTCTGAGTCATTTTCACCATCTGCTATATAATTGTGGGTTGAAGGAAGGACAATTAGACAGCTCATAGTTTTAGTATGGAAATACCACTTAGAGGTGTGACTATGGTCATATTGGGGGAAAACCATG
>NW_011888792.1:15700612-15734098 GCF_000151845.1 Pteropus vampyrus
TTTTTTTTTTTTTGCAAGAATTCTTTAAAACTGCCAGACAACGACAGAAATAAATCCAGACAACAGAACAGAAGACTTCCTATACCTGAGGAGATTCTGTGGACCAAGCACAGAGCCAGTGTGGTACCCCAATTTGTGCATTCAAAGCACAGATACAGTATTAACAAACTGTGCTTGCAGTGACTACTAAGCAAACTGAGTTTTAATATTAGTCCTAAAACAGGAGTGGACATGTCTATGTAGAACCAGTTGGGTTTGGGACAAGAGCATTACAGGACACATGGAAGAGATTTCCAAAAAAGCAGAACCAACCTGTATTGGCTAAAGACTATTCTTGGTTTCCAAGTAAGGAGGAAATAGTGATATCAGAGCTCGTAATATATCTTTTATTGTTAAGTCTATAAGCAACATATTTTTGTGTGTTTATTGTGTAAGTATATATAATCAGCATATAATTTCAGAATATGGGTTTAATTATTCTTCACAAATATTTGAGTTAAAAAATATCCAGAATTAAAGACTTTCTTCCACACATCCTTTGGGATTGAAGAGACATATAGAATTGAATTTGGAGGTTTCTCAATGATTATCAGAATAAAAATTCTTGCTCTCCATTTCGACAGAATGGGTGAGAGGTACACTTAAGCATTTCTTTCATTAAAGTTTATTTCTCTCTGGATGTGCTTTAGTTTTCAGTCTATCACCTTAAATTTTGCATAGCTTGAAGTTATCTTTATTATGCAAACTGTCTCATCAATCGCCCCTGCCCATTCCAGCCATTACTCTATTTCAGCCAATGTACCACCATTTTCTCAATTAGCCTTTAATGTCTTTTTAGTTTCTATTTAGAAATTCTTTGTTTTCTTCTTTATTTGATACCTTTCTAAGTAGGACACTCAGACTTAGTTTAGGCTGATTTTCAGAAATTGTGGATGGACATTCAATGTGGAGGTAGAAGTGGGCGGGCCTGCAGAAGCAGGTTAATGCAAACTGGGACTTATGTGTCCTGGGCAAGAACAGTCTGGTCTACAAATTAAGTATCCAATTTCAAGTTCACTGAAGGAGTTTTGTGTGTGAAGCCAGACAAAGATGCACCATTACACAAAACCTCTGACTTCTTTGTGGCTGACTCTGCTTTGGAAACTCCTTCCATGAACTTAAAATTTAATGAAGAGTACTTTTCTTTCATCTACATTATTCTAATTTTAATATGAGATGTATCCATGTATTACTCATTAACTAAAATTAAACATAAAGGAATGAATACAAAATTTAAAAATGAAGACTTAGGAAATGGACCATTGTGAAACAAGTCTGGGGACAACTTTAATCTCTTGTGTGGTAACACTGACCTAAACTGGAGTCATGAGACTGGGAGGGTAAAGATAGGAACATAGAATTATGAGATAGTCATCAGCGAAAAGTGATAACTGAGAGATAGAGAGGTGGCAAGGATGACACAAAAGGTTCTTAGCTTGGGTTGATCAGGACCACGAGAAGAAAAGCAAGTCTTGGGAAGAAAGAGAATGAGTTTGTGTTTCGAGTATATTGAATTGGAGATATCTGTGGGCCCTCCAAGTGATGATGTCTAACAGGAAATTGGATATACAGGTTTGGTACTCACAGCAATCTTCAGCAATGACATAACATACTAACAACAGCAATAATATCATTCACTGATTTGCTAACTGTATTCCAAGCTCTATACCATGTACTTTCTATTCTGTTCTTCTGCCTCTTTCTATTCTTCTGCCTGTTTCTGATGTGTTGGACTGTGCTTTTTTGGACTCTTTAATTTATATTAGGGAGCCATCTAAATTTCTGGTCTGCAGTGGCAAACTTTTTGTTTTTTCAGTGCTGTTCTACTTTTCTCCCCCATAAATTTTTAGTCATTTTAGTGGAATGTCAGCAGAGAGGAGAGATAGATGTGTGTCATCAGTTTGCCATCTTAGACTTGAAGCCACAAACTCTGCATTGAGGTATTATTCTACTTTCTAGAAAATTTAATGACAGTTTGAAATGCATTAAACTTTTGAGGACAAGACATCATTTTATTCCACCAAATTATACTCTATAGTAGCCTGAAAGAGATAAAGCATGACTTTAATAAAATGTTGATTTTTCAGTTGTAGTGGGAAAAAAAGATTCTAAACAAAGTTTAAGATCAGGTTTTTCTCCTTATTCTTCTCTTTTTCACATCCAGATAACTGACAATAAAGCATTCTTTTAAAAAGTTTTTTTTTAAATTTATTATTATTTATGCCTAAAACACCTTGTCTTCCTAGGTGGTCTCCCATCCAAGTACTAACTAGGCCCAACCCTGTTTAGCTTTCAAAATCAGACATCGGGCTTGTTCAGGATGGCATGGCTGTAGATCATGGACCATGGCTCCACTGGGGTGTGAACCCAGGACCTTCTGTGTATAAAGCAGACTTGCTAACTGCTACACGATGGAACCACATCCTAAAAAGTTTTTTAAGTATATAAAAATAATAAACATTTATAGAAAGTTTAAGAAATGTGGAAAAGTACAAGGAAGAAAATTAAAAACCATCCTCAGTTTTATCACTCAGATATAATCACTATACATATGTGGATATATTCTAGTCCTTTTTCTACATGTAAGTATGCATGTATGTATTTGTGTATGTGTATACATATCATACTTACAAATACATATTTATAAGATTATATATGATATCCTTTTTCTACTTACTACTATATCATAAGCATTTCTCCCATGTATTATCTTTAAAGATGTCTTTGTGGTACCATGTATTCCATTACATTAATGTTTCAGAATTTAAGCTACCATTGTTGGGCAAAAGGTTGTTTTCAATTTTTTACTTTTGTAAATAATTCTGCAACAGACATGCGACATGCTTATAAGTAAGATCTGCATGCACATTTCAGTAAAAAAGACATACCACACATTCTCTGATGGGTATGAGGCCAAGCTGTTTGGGGTATGTAACCCCCATTGATCACCAGGGTATTTCAGTCTCTCTCACTGGCTAGATGTAAATCCTACCTGAACCTACCTGCTTCATATGTCATTCAGAGATAAAGATTGTGCTTTGGCTATGGCCTTATGCATAGCTGCATGAAGTTGGTAACTAGTCTCCAAAGATGACTTTCTAACAGACTACATTTCCAGATACTTACGGTCTTGTGTAGTACCCCAACCACAGTGAATTTAGACTGTCTCTGTACAACCAATAGAAAGTAGCAGAAGGGATGCTGCGTCACTTCCAAGGTTAGGCCAAACTTCTTGGACTCTTGGAATGTGCATTTGGGGGAAGTCAGTAAAACAAAAACGAAAACAAAAAAACAACCTCATTGAGACTCACATTGTAAGAAGCTCAGTAGCCACAGGGGGCATGAGAAAATGCTATTGATATTGCTTTTTTTTTTTTTTTTCCTATATATAGAACTACATGTAAGCTGAACTTTTGAATGTTTTCATTTTGGCTTTTGGTAGTAGGGAAACATACTGTCAATAGCTATGAACAGAGGCTACCAGGAGTCAGTAGTCTGGACAGCCTCTGTAAGTTCCAGCCATCCCAGTTCAAGTTCAGATATCTGAATAAAGTCTTCCTTGACATCCAGTCCAACTGAGTCCACAAATGACTCCAGTCCCATCTACCATTTGATTGTCACTGCATAAAGCATGATAGACTCCAAGAGAGACCCACCCAGAAAGACCCAATATACCCATCAGAATTATGAGAGAATAAATTTTTAAGTCATTAAACTTTGGGACTGTTACATGGCATTAGATAACTGAACAATCAATATATGTTTAACAGAAGAATTTGAAAAAATTTCATGTCTACCTGTCCAAGACTGGCTCTCTTCTATTTATATTAATCATGGGTTAGGATGAAACAAAATTTGAATTCATGGAAAAGATCACTAAAAGCAGCACATAGAGAAAAGTGGAAATAGGGCCATAACTCTTAAAGCAGTCTTTGGAGACTGTGCTTGGCTTGTTTCAAGAGGAAGATGTTATTCACATTGCTTTCTTTTCTTTTATATTTAGAAGAAATAACTTTTGAATTTTTTCATTTTGGCTCTTAGTGGAAAAAGACAAAAATTCTGTCAATGGAGGACAGATTGGGATTATATTTAGCTCCAGCATGAAACAAACAAATGAACAAAGTTTTTTGAAAACTGTAAACCAGAATATTTATCAGGCTCATCATAGTAACTGACATTTATTGATTAACATTTATTTAAATAATGTAGCAAAGTTTTACTTTAGGTATTGGGCACTAGTCTTGATGGGTAAATTCTTAAGGTCTGAAACTGGCTGTTTTTTTCTGTAGCGACAGTGGAATCTTTTTCTTTGTATATTCAGTCATCATGATCAATTATACTGAAGTTATGAGTTAGGTACTATTTCTAGAACTACAGGAGCATTTTGTAATGAGAAAATGTGATTATTATCTTTGAACAAATTGGAACAGGTAAGACAAAACACCAAATAAGCCTCTAACACAACTGAAATTCTTCCATTTGCCAGAATTGCTCAGACATTGAATAGCATAATGGTCAGAGACAGAGTTCTAAGCAATGGCCAGAATTGGTCAGACATTGAATAGCATAATGGTCAGAGACAGGGTAATTTAAACAGACTCTGAAGGGTAAAACTGTGAATGCTAAGGGCAGGGGAGTCAGACATCTAATTAAAAACAAAACAAAAAAATGTTTTCCACGAGAAGTGAATGTGATGGAGAGAGCCAGGAAGATGATCCTGAAGGAGCATTTAGATTTGATAAGAGGAAGTTACCAGTTCATAGACTCTGTAGGAGTATTGAGGTTGAAAAAGAATAAAGATCCTGTTGTCCAAAAGCGTGTCAAATGCATTTCGTAGTTTAACCTAAGACACACATAATCATTTTTCCTTTCTTTTTATCCACAAGGGGAACATGCTGTGATTTGCTTTAGCCTTTATAATTGCTGTGACTTTGGCTTAGGCCACTTACTGGCCATCTTATTCCTGTTCATAGATCTTTTTCCTGGAGCTGCCCTACCCTACAGCTGAAAATAATACTTTATGAAATTGTTATGACAGAAACACACTCTTTAACAACATATTTATGCTGCCTTCTACAAAAAATTAGGTTTGAAGGAGCAGACTAATGGGCCATGCACATCAAAGTAATAATATGTTAAAAAGTAGATTTTCCAATTCTAATAATTTTTTAAATGCCAGATGCTGAGCACAGCCTTTGAAGTGGCAGAGAAAGGTGAAAGGCACAAGAATTCCATTGCGAAGTGACACTATGACTGGGAAACACCTGCGGGTAGAATTCCAGCTGGTTCACTTAATGAATATATCTTGTATATCCCTGTTTTTAGTTATTTTTGTTGGTTTTCATGGGTTCTAATCTGTGACTATTATTCTTGACTATAAATCTGCCATATTACCAACTTTGATCGGGATATAAGCTTTATTCTACCTTCTCCAGGACTGTAACTTTTAGGTTACTGACTCATTTCTGCTAATTCTCAGTTCAGATTTTAAAGGCATGGAAGCACAGCCCCTGGTTTTGATTTTACAAACCCTGACTTACGCTGGGCATGGATTTGATGTGGCATCTAAGCTGCTCTGCAAAATATAGACCAAGGCTGATGAATGTATAGCCAAAGGGCTACCTCTTACCCCTTCTTTCTTTCACTGTAGATATTCCCAATAATCACAAACATTTTTCTCAGTGATTTAAGGTGCAGTGTCAGAATCTTCGACATGACATTTCTTGTAGCCACTGCCAATCACGTAAGAAATTGATAAATACCTTAAAACTTCCTTTCATGGCTCTAATGGACATGAGAATTGACAAGTGTTCTTATAATTTGTTACTTCAGATAATTCAGGTTTCTCCTTTCCTTCCTTAAGTAGTAGAGTTCCACCTAAACTGTATATTCGATTACTTTGCTCTTCTGGTTATCTATATGTAAATGTTTAGATATAACCTTCCAAGTTCAGAGAAAAACTTAAATAAAGACTAAAAAAAAAAAGTCAATAAATTTAATTAACATTATTGCTGAGCGGTTAGTAATTGTTTTTAACTTTACATTTTTCAAATAATAAAAACAGCTTAAAATATATTATCCCTAAAGCTTTAAAACAAGGTGGTTAACACCTGTTAGTTTTCAGATGAGTTATTATCTACAGATAGGACTTAACACATATGTAGCTTTAGACATCAGTCAAGGATATTTTTAAATTCCTTTCACAATACTGAAAGTTAGAGATCATAAAGAATAATATTAAGGAAATTCAACAAAAGTAGTTTTGCTTTCAGTCTTTGCTTGCATGTCATCTAAATGAGGCCTCTCTTGATGTTCTTTGTAAATTTCAATACCCCTTCAGCACACCCGATTTCCTCATACTCCAGTACCAACCTCAGTGGCACAATCTTTCCTACACTTCCCTGTCTTCTGGGAATTCGAATTTCACTTATTTATTATTTCACTTATTTATCATCACATTTATTTACTGATGAATCCATCCCTGGCACCTAGAATTATTCCTGGTACATAATAGGTGCTCAATAAATATTTGTTGACTAAATTGAAATTGATGTATTTTTATAAACGTAATTAGATAATTCTGAAGTAGAAAGAAAAGAGGTAGGTATACAGATATTTGTAAATTGCATATGTTTAACTGTAAGTTTACCTGCATATCTATACAAGATGCATTTATTTATTCATCCATTCCACAAATATTTAATGGGTTCTTCCTGGGTATCTGACCCCAGTAAAAAATGGTTCTTCATCTCAAGGATTTTGAAGATTAGTAGAAGAAGATGTAATATAGTTCAATATATAATATAATAGAGATACACTCAAGGTAATAGATTATATCTAGGTATCTTCAGATAGAGCTCTCAACAGAGGTTCTATTTCACATGAACTAAATATGCCTATGAATTTTTATATAAATATTTTAATACATGGATTTTTATAGTAACTATATGTGTATAT
This sequence comes from Pteropus vampyrus, assembly GCF_000151845.1. Lineage (NCBI taxonomy): Eukaryota > Metazoa > Chordata > Mammalia > Chiroptera > Pteropodidae > Pteropus > Pteropus vampyrus. Next base: position 15,707,609 of record NW_011888792.1, read on the forward strand.
GTATAATTTATTTTCAAAGGAGATAGAAAGAGAATTGTTATAAGAGTTATTAAAAGACAGAATGAGTTACGTACTTTGATAAAGTTTGAAATTGTTTCAATAAGACATTTTAAAATTATTTAGTTAAAAGTTTTATTTTCATTTCTTATTTATGTGAGTGTATGTGATATTTAAAAGTGCAAAAATCAGAATATAGTTACAGGTAATGCATAAAGAAATTATGATATTTGGCATAAAATTAGAACTAGAAGTTGCTTTAATAATTTGTGGAGTTTAAAATAACTTTTCATTCTTTTTAGTAGAGTTTCTGAGCTGCAAAGTCTATTTCATACTTTAAAAGTATGAAATTCAGAGTAGGTAGGAACCTTAGAAGGTCTGAGGCTTTATCTTATAGATGAGAACTGAGGTCCAGAGATTCTAATTAACTTGATGAAAGTCTTAAGGAAAAAAATACCACCCCACTGAAACTCAGCATTCCGATTTGCAGTTAGGGGCTTTCTAACACATGCTGATTGATTTAATTTGCTACTCCTACTTTCTCTGTACTTCTGCCTGTAGGAGTTTTCCATGTTTGGTGTTTTATTTTCATGGGAAACAGACTAACAGAGAAGAGCATTCGCTGAACATGCCATTGGAGGTTACAATTATCTTGGATAACTTTACTTTGGAAAACATGTATCTAATGAGATTCAATTTTTTTTATATTATATTCTAAATCCTTTGGTAATTTTTAAGTCAGCAATCTATATATTCTTGGGGGAATTTATTTCTACAAAGAGTAGAGATGCATGAAAATACTGATTTCTTCCTAAATTATTTTCTCAGAAAATAAAACTCATTTGAATCATTAGTTAGTGATTCAGGCTTTTGCAGGCTTGTGAGATGTTCATTTTATACAGATTATGAAAAAGAAGCACTAGAATACCTATCGGATCCACAAACAGGATGGAAAGGCTGAAGCTTGAGGGGTGGAGACTGTTGACCACTTTCATTATAGTGTAATTAACATATCACGCAGCATTGAAGTCAGAAGATACTTAATTTATTTTATCTGATGATTATGATGGTGATGAATAAGATTCCTATTATCTTTTGAAAAGGTATTTGATCATGCCCCAAAACGTGATAAGAGAAGAGAAATGTGCCTATTACCTGATGTTTAGAATTGCTAAAATGTAGCAGACACCTAACCTGACCTTCAAGGTAGTTTAAATGCATTTGCTGCTGCTTTTACCTCCCATGTATCAAGTACCACTGAATATAAGGAAATGCAGTGCAATTACTCATTTGTTGTCACTGGCTTATTTTTAGCACTTTAAGCTTGGGCGCATCCTGCCTTCACATACTCCCCCTGTTTGTTTCTTTTCCATATTGTCAGGAGTCTGACAATTGCTTGCCTGAGCATTATTAGCCTTGTGTTTTTCTTTCTGGAAGATAATAAAGGTCAGCTATCCCCTTAGACAAGAGAAGTATTTTGAAATCAAGTTGGATTCAAAGAACTCCAAAGTAGAATTTATAAGAAAAAGGTCCAGTGTTTCCAGTGCCAAAAGATTGTGAACACCAGAAGGTGTTTTTTTCTTTTCATTAAACACTGTTAGTTCACACAAGCAAGGCAATTTCTTTGCCTTTTGAAATTCTCTAATAAAAATAATAGAAAAAATAATATAATAATATCTTTGAGGCAGAAAGCTTAGATCCTATTGACAGTCCATGGATCAATGCAAGAAAACTGATTTTAGTTTATTTTATTTTAGTTGTAGAAAATGTGAACTTTACAGATAAGTACTCATTAGGTAAGAGATTATAAAATTAGTTTACTGATGGTTGACAATCATTCATAAATAATTACAAAGTAGAAAAAATTATATTTTTCATTTAAAAAAAAGTTTCACTTAAGATGTTAACACTTTTAGTTGTATGTAGTGGTGGGGTTTTTTTTTTTGGTAAACAATTGGCTGTTTAAAAATAAAAACAAATGAAACAGTATTTCTTGTATAAGTCCCCCAGACATTTTTTGGTGTTTAAATATAAAAAGAGAGAACAAAATTTAACCATTCAAACCATTTTATTTTTATTATTTTTTTATTTTTAATTTTTTTAGGCGAGGCAACCCTTGGTTGACTTCACTGATTGCAAGGACCTTGTACATTTACAGTCCCTTATTTTTTTATGCCTACAGCACCTGGTCTTCCTAGGTGGTCTTCCATCCAAGTACTAACCAGGGCCGACCCTGCTTAAGTTTCAGAGATCAGATGCACCCTGGCCTATTTTAAGAAAGAATCCTGTTAGGTGGAGTTCACCAAAACCCCCTGACCTTGGATATTTCCTTCTAGTAATTTTCAATTCGCTGACCACCCCTAATCCTGCTCCTTGGCTATTAATTCTCACTTGCCCATGCTGTATGCAGAGAAGAGTTCTATCTCTTTCCCTGACAGTAAAATTTCATTGCAGTGGTTCCTATTCCTATTGTGATGCTTTCAAATAAAGTCTGCCTTGTGGCACTTTAACAAATGTTATTGAATAATTTTTTCCTTTAACACAGGACAAGGTAAACAGTTTAGGCCTAGCTAATTGGAATAATTTTGATAGGCTTTGGGCTATAGTTATGCTCTCTACTTATCTGATACCTGAGCCTGGGATGAGGCAGAGGATTATTGCCTGCTGAGATGTCTGGGCCACAAAGAAGAGGTGTGGCTCTGGATTGGTTAGTTTGCTTATGGAAGACAGGCTTCTAGCTGAGCACTTTATCTCTAAGAAATAGTTAGGTCTGGGAAGGGCTGACTCTTCCCATTCAGAAAGTTCCCAAATGCCATAACATTCGATACAGAAAACAAGAAAACACAATTAATGTAACTGACACTGTGATGAGTGGATGACTGATAGACAAATACAGAATCTAAGGAACAGTGACATTAAATACACACAGTATTGTGCAACCATCAACACCGTCTCCAGAAGTTTTTCAGCTTCCCGAACTGAAACTCTATACCTATTAAACAATAATTCCTTATTCTCCACTCCCCCAGCTCCCAGCAACCACCATTCTACTGTTTCTATTAATTTGACTACTCTAAGGTACCATATATAAAGGGAATCATGCATTTGTCCTTTGGCGACCGGGTTATTTCTCTTCGCATAGTATCTTCAAGGTTCATCCATGTTGTGGCAGATATCAAAATTTCCTTCTTTCTTAAGGATTGTATGTGTATACCATATTTTGTTTATCCATTCATCCATGGATGCATACTTGGATTGCTTCCACTTTTTGGCTATTGCGAATGATGCTGCTATGAATATGGGTGTACAAATATCTTTTTGAGGCCCTGCTTTCAATTATTTTGGGTATGTTCCCAGAAGTGAAATTGCTATATTCTATGCTTAATTTTTTTGAGGAACCACCATACTGTTTTCTACAGCAGCTGCACCATTTTACTTTCCTATCAGCAGTACATAACGGAAAAGGTTCCAATTTTTTCACATCCTTGCCAATTATTTTTTTTCTTTTATACTAGCCAATAGTAAAGCTGTAACTAATTGAGATTTTGATTTGCATTTCCCTAAAGATTAGCGATGTTGAGGATATTTTCATATGCTTACTGGCTATTTGTATATCTTTTGAGAAATATCTAAGCCTTTTGTCCATCTTTAAATTGGATTGTTTGTTGTTGCTGACTTGTAACATGTTCTGTACATACTCTGGGTACTAATCCCTTATCAGATAGACGATATGCAAATATTTTCCCATTCTGTGGGTTGCTTTTGTATTTTGTGTCTTTCGCACAAAATTTTAAAACTTTTTTCACTGTTTGTAAATGTTTATTTTAAACAATTTTGTTTTTTGTTTTGACAAATATTCTTTGAACAAAAATTTGAAATTTTAATGAAGTCATTTCTTTGTCGTTGTTGTTGCTATGTCCAAGAGGAAATCATTGCCAAATTCAATATCTTGAAGCGTCCTCCAAGTTTTTTGTCTAAGAATTTTATGCTTTTAGCTCTTAAATATCGGTCTTTGATTCATTTAAGTTTTGTATATGGTCTAAGGTAAGGTATTGTAAAAAAGAAGCACTTGTTGGAGTAGGAAAAACACTAAAGATATTTTATTCTAAAAGCTACGTAAAGAAAGTATGTCTGGGAGGCAGAAGCGACTGACAATTTCAAATGCTGTTGAGAGGTCAGATAAAATGTGGACTAAGTATTGATCATTGGACTTAACAATGAGGAGGTAATCGGTGACTGGCAAGTTTCTGTTTAGTGGTGGAGGTTAAATTCAGAATGCAGAAAAAATTGAAAACAATAATGACAGAGAACTCTTAAGGTATTTTGCTACAAAGAGGAGCAAAAAAGAAAATAAAAAGGAAGCTAGTTGGGGAAATGGTGCCAAGAGAATAAAGATTAAAGAAATGAGAAATTATAGCACATTTATATATTGATGGGAAAGATTCAATAGGGAAGGGGAAATCGAGTAGGTGAGAAGGTCTTTGAAAAGTCAAGGGATTGGTTTTATATATGAACAGAGAATTTACCTATATTAAAAGGAAGAAAAGGAAAGAAGGAAGGTCAGTATGGAGGTGCAGATGCTAGTACATGGGTAGATGTGAGAGTGGAGCTGTCTTGCTATTCTGTTGATGGCTGAATTTCCTCAAAGAATTAGGCAGGGTCATAAGCTCACAGTGAGAGCAGGGCAGGAGGTATTAGATTCTTGAGAGTAGAAGGTATATGATATTCCAGGAGACTGAATAGACTAGGGAAATACAGCTTAATGGCAAAGTGTTTTGGGGTCTCCGAGACCACCCCTAGATTCCATGATTTGCTAGGAAGACTGACAAGACTTGGCATATAGTCATACTCACCACTATGATTCATTACAGCAAAAGGACGCAAAATAATATCAGCAAAAGGAAAAGGCACATGAGGAAAAGTCTGTGGAAAACCAGATACAAACTCTAGTGGAGTCACACAAGACATGCTCGATTTGTTTAATAACTAGTTGTGACAATACATGTGAAATGCTATCTACCAAGGAAGCTGATTAGAGACTGCCCAAAATTTTATCAGGGGCTGGTCACATAGGCTTTTTTGCTCCTCTCTGTAGCAAAATACCTTAAGAGTTCTCTGTCATTATTGTTTTCAATTTTTTCTGCAAAATTTTATCAGGGGCTGGTCACTCTCTGTCTAGAACATATTACAATGTTAAACTTCCAGAAGGAAAACAAGTATTCAGAATAAACCATATCGTTTGCACAAACAGTTCAGGCACAATGAACCTTCTTATTAGGGAATGGTTGGAACCTTTCCAGATGCCTGTGAAGGGCCAACTTTGTAAGTAACTTCTCTGTGTTCCAGGATATCTTAAGGGCCCACTTGAGGATAGTCAACATTTTAAAGTGAGATGACAGCTGAAAGATCAGCACAGTGGTGGTTTTCTCTAGCCACTGTGTGGCATAGAAAATGGTGTTGGATTAAACCTCAGTAGAAGTGTTGCAAGTGAGTACAGTGAATTGACAGAAATGCAAGGATGTTGAGAGTGTATGAAAGGGAGTGGTTATAGATCTGCTATAAAATTTAACCTTAGTAAGGAGGATGAAGGACATTGGCAGGTTGATGAACAGTGGGAGATAGAAAAATTGAGAATGGGGTCAAAGGATTGTTGGAAATAGAGAACTAGAGGAATGAGAAGGAAGAATGTGCAGTGGTCAGAAAGTGGGGGCCAGAGCACTGAGACTGTAAGAGGTAGAGCTGTTGATTAAGATAAGGTCTAGTACCTACCTGTAAGAGTAGTGACTGAGGGAGGGTGAAGAGCAGGTTCACTGGAGGAGAGGTCAAGGGACTTGGAAGCCAGGGTACTGGAAAGCTCATTTGTGTGGATATTACAGTCACCAAAAATTAAGACAGGAGTAGTATTAGAATGACGATGAACCAGGCGATGACCTCATTGAAAAATGAGGCAAAATTAATTGGAAAGTGGTCAACTACAGAAAAATCAAGTATAGGGAATGATATGTCTGATGACATAAGATTTCTCTACTGATGTGTGTGATAATCTGGAGATTTAGGGAGATTGGAGGGAGAATACACCATTGAGGAGAGGAGCAAAAAGGTCAAGTGCCCCAGCCCATGAGAGAAAGATAGCCACGATTTTAGAGGGCTGGGTGGGAAGCAAAGCCCTCAGGGAAAGCCAGGCTTCTGCTATATGTAGCCAGAAAGTGAACAGAATGCTAAGGGATGTTGCTGGTGGCTGTAATGTGTTTGTCAAGAATTGTCACACTCAGAAGGATTTTTCTACGTGTAAATGATGGCTCAACAAACATAACTAAAAAAATCTGAGAACTAATGATAAAGTAGAAGCAGGGAGAGGATTTGAGTTGAAAGAAATGAGGCCAAGCTGTTTCTGAGATGGGGGAGGGTGAAGGCTACCCTGAGGACACACCCTCCTCTGGCTGCTGCCTCAAAGGGCGGAGCTTAGTAACAAGACAGACTCCTGGCAGTCATCGGGATGGCCAAGGTAGGTGTCTTAGTTTTATAGCTGATCTTGAAAGCCTGATATACAGAAAGAGAACAGCAATTAAAAAAGAGAACAGTGTCCATTTTTCTGTTTTCATCTTCTTGATTTGACTGGAGAGACAGGTAATCAAAGAGATGCAAAAACTTGAAAAGAAATACAGGAAATAAAAGCTATGTTTTTAGAGTAACTTGGTAGTGAGGTTTTATTTTCAAATGTAAATTGTTCACATATAATTGAAAGAGAGAATATGATGACTGCTACAACCAAACAGGTGAAATAATTGTATAAGAGTTATAAAAAAAGTGATATAAATACACTCGAATTTTTCTTTATGCAGTCAGTCTTTACATTCTCCTCAGAGAAAAAGGAAGGTTGCATTTTTTAGAAATTTGAGATATTTTTCTTATGTTTGTAGATGTAAGAATGTCCAAACCTGTAGAGAGGTTTTATAAAAATTTATTGGAGCCTAAAAGGAGATAAACCTGAAAGCAAGATCTCAACAGACCTCATAAATGCTTAAGAGAATAATGGTGAGCAGTTTCTTTTTACCATTTGAAGTTAAGGTGGGAAGGTAAGGAAGATTACAGGAAGGTGGGATGGGATTACAGGATAGTTGAGATCATGTGCTCTTGGGGATGGTCATGTGGAGATTGGATTCCAGTGTAGTTAAGACTGCTCTCTTAAGAGGTCTGAAAGTGGGCATTTCAAAGATGTGTTAACCTAGATGCACAGAAACGATGGACAGGGCTTCCTTGAAGCAAAGATAAACCTTTTGGAAAATAAGTTTTATGCCTGGCTAGTGACTACCCACCACTGACCTGCCCAGTTAGTAATTTATGATCAGATCACCCTGCGAAGTTACCTTCCATATAACCCCTGTTTTTCATCCACATGTTTTAGATTAATCTCAGACATATATAGATAATATCTTTTTAGCTAAAAGGATTGTTTACAGATTATATATATATATACTGTCTGTTATGAAGGTTACTGTAACTACAGCATCCCCCATCCCATTTTCCATCCCATGAGTGAGCAAATTTTGGTTCTAAAAGCAACTTCCAGATTGGATAAAGCAAAGCTTTTGTTTATTTCTCATAACTCAAACTGTGGATATTACTGCTCTGTCTTATAATAGTTTTACATTATATTCAATCTCAGAAGTACTACATGAATGCTTTCTAGGAACCAAAGTGTTGACTTTGCTCATTTGGTCTGTCTTCAAATGTTCCATTTCATTGCCACTGGAAAACTCATCCCTATATAAATTTTAGTATTTTCTAATGGAGAGTTGCACTGCTTTGCCATTGGTCAGCACTATCTGTGGTATAGTTTGCCTTCCTAATTAAAATGGAAGACACAGCTGGTGTTGTGGCCTCTGGGGCTGTGATTTCCTTTCACCATCAATTACCTCATGAACTTTGAGAATTTCTGATCTGGGACTCCAGAAGAAGTCACTACCTGGGTCTGAGATTTACAGGTAGAGACGAAACCTAAAGCTTTACTAAAAATCCTAGGTTGTTTGTGAGACAGGAAATGCTGGGAGGAGGGTGAACAGTGGGATTGGCCATGACATTAGATGGACTTAAATTTAAATCCCAGCTCTGCCACTTTACTAGCTGCGCATCATGTTACTTAATAATTCTGAGCCACAGTTTATCTGAAAAACATACATGCTGCAGCATTGTGAGAATTAGAGAGATTTCTTGTGAAGTTCTAGCTATATGGCAACCACTCAGTATTTTATTACAAAAATTTATAGTAGCATATGACAATGTATAGACTCCCCAAATTGAAATTTTCCTGCTCTGTTTTCCTTTTGTCTTTTAGGGGAAAATTTTTTGTTTCTCTCCTCTCTGTTTAAACCTCGAGCATAGACAATTGTATCTTCTAGAGTTTGTTTCCTTCATGGCTTGTCTGACTTTCGATTAAAGCAGCTGTTTTTGGTGCCTTGGAGCCTCCTTCCTATGTGGTTATCAGCTGGAGAGTTAGTCAGTGTGGCTGCTCTGATGTGATGTAACAACCAGTTTTCTTTAAAGCCAAGACCATCATTCTATGGCAGTGCCACATTTATGAACATTCCCATTTGCTTCTCTGGAAAAGACACATGACAGCTAATTCCATATTTATTCATCTTAAAGGAAAAGTTGTTTTCAGTTTGTAACACTGAACATTATGCTGTGTCTAAAGTGAAAACTGGACATTGTTAGTTTTGAGATTTGTTCTGTTTGAAGTTTCATAGGTAAAAATATCAGCAATATAGTAATTTTTTTAAACTCTAAAAGTACAGTAATCTCATTGTCCTTTTGTGAGAAATGAAGAGAATGGTTGCCTGGAGACTAAAATGAATCTTAGGGTAGTAGATGAAAAAATTCTCCCACTAGCTACAAAAAGAAAACCTGCAAATAGAAAATATTCACAGCAGCATTCCCCAATGGCTGGATCTTTTCACTTGGTTGGACATTCCAATAAAACCTGTCAAGAAAATAAAGCCAGATATTTTATGCCTACATATATTTTGGGGATAAAAGACAGTGAGGCTTCCTCTTTCATACTCATTTCAAACTCACAAAAGGAAAACCTTCAAATTATTTTAGCCCCTAACTCGACTATATTGGTTGCTCAACACCAGGAGATTTTTATTTTGCCCCTGTGTATCATTATTTTTTATTGTTTGTATTTTTCTTCATTTTCTTTGTGACCACTGATGCTTTTCAATGACAGATTTTAGGGCTGACTTACATGGTCCTGTCCACAGCCTGCAGCTTTCCTTCTGCTATAACAGCTTATTTCTTGTTATTCTTAGTTTCCCTTGGTCTATAGATGGACTATAGTGTGGTAACTGCCCTCTGCATCAGTCCTGTCTCTCCCTCCCATCCCCCACAGAACTTAAGTTCTGAGGAATGCTTCAGGGCTTTTGAACACAGACTGATTCTTTGCAAAATCATACATTAGTTTTCAAAGAACTTCGATCTCAGTGTTCACTATAGAAACTAATACGTATTGAATATTGCTCAGTGATCAAACTCAAATATCTTTATAGATCAGGGAGGTAACAAATATGTGAAGTGGGAAGGCAGGAACAGAGAGAAAAATACAGAAGAGTAGAATCTGGGCTAATAGAATACTATATGACTTCTGTAAATATATGCAAGTTAATTTTTCTTTTAACACTGCCTAATCAAACTAACTACTGTTATCTCATCTAGTTGATGGTCATAATGTCTTAATTTAATTCTTAAAGTATCTGACTGTGAAAAATTTTATTTCCATTTTACAGATTAGAAAATTGAGCCTCAGAAGATTTAGATAATTCGTCCAAGGCCACGGTGAGATTTAGGAGGAAGAGATTTAAAATCATGTCCTCTGAATTCAAATCTCAGGTTAATTTTCCTTGTAGAGTGCTGCTTCCACAGCCTCCACTATCCTGTGAAGTTGATAAAACAACTCATTTATCCAAAAGTTATTATTTGTTAGGGAAAATTCTAAGCACTGGAGAGGAAGTAAAGAATCAGCCAGAAAAACTTCGGCCTTCATGGAGTTTACATTCTAGCAAGGGAGAAATTCAACAAACAAAATGTCAGAATGCAATATAATTTTTAATTAAATGATATAGAAAAAAAGGGAAAGGAATAGAGGGTGTTAGGTAAATCAATTTTTTAAAAAGGTTGGATGGGGAAGACCTCATTGAGAATGTGACATTTGAGTAAAGGCTTGAAGAAGGCAAGGGGATGAGTCCTGTGAATATCTGTGGTTGGTGTTTTCCAGGCTGAAGGAACATGTGCAAAAATGCCTTGAGGTAAAATATGCCTGAATACTGGAAGTGGGAGCAAAATAGGATAATAAATACCCTGTTGAGTTTGAGAAACACCAAAGAGGCCTAGCTGGAGTGGAGAAGTGAGGCAGAGTGCAGTAAGAGACGGGGCAGAGTGGTAATGGGCCAGATAAATCACTGTGAAGACTGGTTTTCACTCTAAAGGAGATGAGAAGCCACTGGAGAATTTGGAGCAGAGGACTGATGTAATTTAATTTATGTTTTATAAGGATCTCACTTGTTGCCATCTTAAGAGTGGATTACAGGAATTGGGAAATAAGGCTTTAGAAACAGTGGTGATAATTACGAAGTGAGTGAGAAGCATTGGAAATCTGTATGTGTTTCGAAGGTAGAACTGGAATGTCTTGCTGACAGATTGAATGTGGGATGTAAGAGACGGGAGTTGAAGACAGCTCGAAGGTTTTGGCTTGAGCAACTGAAAGAATGGCCTTGCCATTGACAGTGGTATGGAAACCTGAGGCAGCAAGCTTGGAGGGACTATCAGAAGTTCAGTTTCAGGCATGTTAGGTTTTGGAGGTTCATTAGATATTTGAGCAGAGATGACAATTGAATATACATGCATAGAGTTCAGGAGAGCAATCTAGGCTGAAAATATAAAATTGGGAGATGTCAGCATGTATAAATGGTATCTGAAGCCATAAGACTGGATGAGATCACCAAGAAAGTGGGTGTAGATAGTGAAGAACAGATTATTTATGAATTTCAAATTGGAGGAAAATTAACATTTTTTAAAACTTTGAAAACATTTGATTTTTATAAGTTTTTGAAACCAAATGTCTCATTTATTATAATGCATATTTAAGTTAAAACTTAAAGAAAACTTCTTTACTTTTAAATTTCATCATTAAAATTTTATATTATGAACATTTTAAAAGATATTAAAATTATATTTACTTGATTATTTCTCTCCATGTATTTCTACTACAGAAATTTGTAGAAATATACTTACCCATTTTCCATTTTTTTGGTAAAGTATAAATTGAAAAGGAAGTGATAACCATACAAGCTTACTTTTTCATTAAATTTATGTATGTTTTTATTTTTCATCAGATGATTTTAGTGAAGGTATTTATTGATATTTTAACTTGGAACATTACTATTAAGATCTAAATTAAATGAGCATATATCACGTAAATGAATTTAGTAAATATTTCTGGGATAATATTTGTCTCGTTAAACAAATTAAAGTAAAAAAATTTCCCTTTGATACAGAAATACTTGTTACAGCAAATAACTGCTGATTTAAAAATATATCTGAAGAAACACTCCTTCCTGTAAAACATACTATATTTTGGTTGTCATGTTTCTCATTGCAACTGTTGGAAGCCATCCAACTCCTCTGTTTGGGTATTACAATTCAGAGTTAATGAATAGATCCAAATATATCTCTATTCAGAACTACTCATAGGCCTTCTAACATTCTGAGCATAGCCCGTGTGCTGACTTTTGGCCTCCTCAGAGCAAAGGTAATATTGTCACAATGTGAATATCTTTAAATTGCCTCAAAATAAATAAAAACCATATGATATGGAATTTAGTTTCTGTGATCCTTGAAATGAAATGCTACCAGGTACATGGCATTAGCATCTGTTTAAATGTCTAGGATTTTATTTCTTTCTGCCTCTTTTAAAACTTTGCTATGATTATTAGGTTGTCCTTAGCTTTCTATCTGGCTCAACCTTGAAGCAGCCTGTTTGACATATCATCCTTCTTTGGTTGAGATCCCCTTGTAAATTCTTAAAAATGAACAACCAACTAAGGAGGAGGTTACTAATATATGCCTCACCACCTAGTTTACTCATTAGATTTTATTCTTCTCTTTTTAGATACTTAATTAATTCTGTTTATGTACTTCTCTTTGTGTACTCAACATAGATTTAAGTCAATATTTTTACTTATTGATCTCACTATTAATTTATACCTTAACCAAGGGAAGAAACCAACATGCTATAAACTACCAAATTATCTGCAAGGGATCCCCTCTTAATATATTTCTCTCTTTGCCTTGACCGTCAGGAAACTCAAACATAATTTCTTGTTCATTTGCCATAGTTTCATATCAAACATGTTGGTTTTATTACCTCTAATTCCTTATTACCTGACACATTTTTCATTTAGTATATATGATTAATTTTTAAAAATATTGTTTTAAAAATTATAAAGAGCTTAATTACCTGCAGGACATAGGTTGTAGCAATAATTACTCCTGATTTGGCATCATCTCTGGGCACAGTCCTGGAGCTCGAGCCCTAGAAATGTTCCTCCCACATTGGGATCCATATGTGGCTTGGACAACTGACGAGTCCATAGTACCAGGAGCCCAGCCCTAGAGCGTTCTGACTTCCTTCCTGGCATTCCTGGGACTTACACAGTGAGTCTTGTCTTAAATTAGCAAGAGCCAAGATAGAGGAGTAGATAGAACACACTCCAACTTGTCTCTGCTTTAAAGATAGTGAAGATTCAACAGCGTTTTGGGAAGAATCTTTGTGTGTAGCCCTTCTGTTTTTTGTCTTTTCCTCCTAATATAGAATTTAGGCAGTCCTTGCTGGGCTAATCTTTAACTACAGCACTTGTGACTCTGTAGGAGCTTTTTCTATCTCCCTGTTTCTCATCCCATTTTTCAACCACAGATATACTTTATCCTCTGTACTTAGGACCTGAGACTGTAGCTCTTAACCGACTTAGTAGGTTTTCTGGGCCTGAAAAGAAACGTCCTGTGGGATGCTTCAAGCCAGGGTTGGAGCAGCATCCTGTCCTTCTCTTGCTCTATGTATTGTTTTTGATTTTACTGCTCTCAGAATTCCTGGCATGTTGACTTAACTGCTGAGTTCTGTGCTTCAGTTCACTTTGATACATCCCCTAGCTCTAAACTGTGGCTTGCACCCCAGCCACTACTTATAGTCCATTTTCTGGCAGAAGTGAGATGTGAAACTTCAAGTTTTGCTAATTATCAGGCCCTCCAGTGAAAAGTTAGATTATGAAAAGATAGAATGTGTTAGATAAAATAAGGTTTGAGATTTATATGTTGTTTTCCAGTTCCATATATTCTGTATTCTCCATTATTGGGAATAATTGCAAGCTGGCAGTAAGAACACTAATGAAGTATATGAAAATATGAGATGCAATAGAATGAAATTAAGCCACGTCTCCTTGAAAAATGATGTGCTTCTGGTGTTTCAGTTAAGCCTAATGCAACTCAAATATGCTTTTTCAAGGAAAGCATAACCTTCTGTAGTAAAAGACATTGGGGAGAAATGGGCAGAGGCTAGAAATCTTATGAGAAAGAAATGATAAATGAAAAGACTTTTTTTTCCTATTAGTAATTTAAGTGTATGAATGAAATTTAAAATCATGGACAAATTGTTGCTTATTATTTTAAAGAGCTCAACGAATTGTTTATCACCAAGGAGAAATAAAAACATAACTCAGCCTAATTCTAGGCAGATCTGACTGGCTTTATGCAGCAGGAGCAAAATTTAAATAGTCTTAAGTCTCTGCGAGGGGAAGTATTTTTTCTAATACTTTATAGAGAGTTGGAGCAGAAAATGTTTTCATAGTATATATTTTTCACTGAGTCAGGTAGTAAAATATGACTTATTAAAGCTATTTTCTTCCCCAGATCTGTGTGAAATTTAAGAAAACGTTCAATTAAAAGGACAGTTTTAGAGATTTGGTGCATTAGTGGTCAACTGTCAAGTCTAAACTGCTGGTTTAACCTTTCATTACAAGTTTCCTAAGCGATACATATTCTTAAATGGCTGTAACTTTTATGTAGATGAGTCTTTGAAATAAATGAAGCAAAATTTTCATGATTCATCAATTATTTGACCTGTGCTTTGCTTTGATGTGCATACCTCTTCTTTTGCTTTTAGTTGCTAGGTAGCAGAGAAAACATGTTTGTTCAAGAAGTTTGGGAAAATACAGAATTCAGTATGTCAGAACACACTTGAGCATACTGATTCATTTATGTATCTAAAGAGAAACCCTGATGTCTTGAAATAACGAATTATTTCTAGGTCAGCAGAAGACAAATTTAAATCTGTTCCTTCTCATCATGGGGATGCATAGATATGATCCAATAATGATGAGATTATAGGTACTTTTAATCAGTTTTTTTTTTGAAGGAAGATAATAGCTTTCTTAAATTTACCTTTAATTTTTTAAAAAAATCTTTCATTCTCCCTCTGAAAGACAGTATTGCTTATCTCTTTGACAAATATAGTCCTGTGGCTTTAGAATAGATACTCAGGATGATGGAAGAGAAGAAAATGGGAAAAGCAAAAAATGATTTAGTAGTGGCATTCCCAGAAGCACAGACATTTCTAGAAGCAGGACTCTAATCAACAGTGTGGAGACACAAAAATGCATGAGGCGAGCTAACCTAGCGGCTTGATCTTATCCTCTGCTGTGGTCATGTCCTTGATTTGATCAGTAGTTCTCTGCTAGATTTTTCCAGGAACAAAATCTCCATACTTTTGTGTTTCCTTTCAGGTGAGGGCTGCAGGTGTGACACATTTTGAAAGCTGTATTAATAAACAGACTTCTGCTTAGAGGATGCAAGAAGACACAAAACTAAACTTTGAGGTGATTTTCTGTCAAACTATAGTAGTTAGTCACACCAGCAGCACAAAGGAGCATCTTCAAAATCATTTTATACATATGAGCTTGGGGAAATTCCTTTCTAGTGTGGGGAAAATTAATTATGCTGATATTGATGAGAATATCACTAGAACAAAAGGGTCATGAAGACAGGGGTTTATCTGTCCTGTTGTACTCAATGTCTGGAATAAAGTAAGGCATCCTGTAAATTTTGCTGAATGAATAAATAAGATCAGTGATATATTAATTGTATTCTTATAATACATTTAAATAATCTTGCTATTTTGCTTTTTCTAAGTCTCCTTAATTCATATACAGATATTTCATATGAATTAGAAATAAGTAGGTCTTTTAAAATACAAAAAAATTATAAACTGTGGATAAGAATCTTGTTTTATGTTAGATTTATAGATATTACCTTTAGAACATTTAGTATTTACAGCTATCATATACTCATACATATAAAGAATATAATTTTGACTATCTTTAAGACAATAGTATAATACAACAGTTGTGTAGACACTCAACAATGTGCATTGAAGCAGAGGGGACAATACCCCCATAACTCCTCCATAATTCCATGGGTAATTTAGGTGCCTGAAAGCAGCTTTACATAAAAACTGCCATATAATTCAAGTAAAGGCATGCGCTGACATGGTCTATCCATGTAATTGCTCTATTTCCCTTTTCCTCATTGTGTCATGAACAATGGTTTTTGATGATCATGAAGACTATTATAAAACACAAATAGAACAATGAGGTCATTATGTGTGCCCAAATTTTGCATTCTACTCAGATTTTTCCTAAGGTTGGATATCTGTTTAGGGGAATCCAAGTGATCAAGAAATTTTATTGATATTATATCCCCTTTGAATGTTCCATGTGGTGTTTGGGTTAACTATTTAATCCTTGTAACTTGCAGAGATCTGTAGGTAGCTGTGGTGATTCACACCACTAATATTTGCTCATATAAGTAGTGGTAAATAGCGTTGACTTAGATTTCTGACCCACAGGTAGAATCAAGTAGACATTTTTACCTTCACAACCTGGGGTGAATTACTTACTTTGAAGCTTTAGTTTTATATGAAAAGGTACAAGCTTGAAAGTACACTCTCCATAAGGTAAATAAGATAAATAAGGGAATGCACACAACTGCCTTAGCCTAAGGCTGGAACATGGTCTCCTTTTTTCTTGCCTTACTTTAAGAAGTATTAATATACGCATTTCTATTATAAATAATTTTTTAAATTATTGGTTTTGGGCATCTATTTTAGGGTGTAGATACCCAATTCCTTTGATTAAAATGCATTTGTGCAATTTTTCTAGCATCTATAAGTAATAATCAGATTTATTTCATTCTATTTTCCCTCTCAAATATCATATGAACAAATTTCCCATGAAATATGCTGATATATTAGAAAGAATACTGAATTTGGGGGCTCATGCTTCATTTCATGACCTACGTGCTGAGTGACAGTATAAATCACTACACATAGGCCCAGTTTTCTTATATGTGAAATAGGATAAAAATACCTGCTCTATATTATGCAGAGATTGTTTTGAGGATTTAAGAAATATATGTGAATTTGCATGTTAATCTCAAACCCATAGAATAAATATAATACAATGAAAATGAAAATTGTATCTCTTCCCTGCAACCAAAAAATATATTCAACATCATTCTCAGAATATATCATATTTGACATCATTCTCAGAGTATATTTTCTTATCTGAAGTGTAATTCAAGTGGTATTTGGCAACAAAGGATCTTTTACCATGGTTTATGTTACTAAATTTTTATTATAATGATTATAATTATTAGATATATAAAATGAATTATTTTGAAGATTCCTAAGAAAACATATTCCTTTCTGAGAATTTTTCTTAGTGGATTAGACTAGTTGAGTCTTTTGAAAAATGGGTTCACTAAAGTTTGGATTGAAGAAAAAAATTTTACCTAGAAAATTACCTTGTAACAATAATAGACAAACTTTTTTTTTTTTACCATTGGATTTTTGAACTCTGTTGAAATTTATGTGGTATGTGTCAAAATAGTTTGATTATGAGTTGGTGTTTATGAAGCCTCAGAATAACAAATGGGGAGATGGGGCACTTTTCACAGTGAAATTTTCTGTGATCCTTGCTTACTGCATCAAGATTAATAAGCTCATTTCTCTTCTAAAATTTCAATGGTCTTTTCTGAAAATTCCTTGATGCTTCTGTAACCATAATTCCCTCAAATTCAACATTATGCCAAGCAGTTATTTTTGTTCTTGAAATTATTAGGCTCTCTTTTTCTCTTGGTGAAAACATCTTCATGTGTGCTTAGTTATTATGAAAAGAGACAATATGGTTCTGAAATCATTTCTTGGTTCAAAGTTGTATTTGCTGCATTTGCTTGTACATTTATGCAATACAGTAATTTTCTGATTCATGAGTTAACTTATTATAGTTCCTTTTTAAAAAAATTTTGTCCGATTTTAGAAATTACAAATATAGTACAAAGTCCCAGAATTCCTTCATCCAGTTTCCCCAAATGTTAATTTTTACTATATTTACTTTCTCTGTCTCTGTCATGAAAACCCTAAAAATAGTCCCAAATTGAAAATCTTTGATTGGAATTATGTAAAACTAGAAATTGGCAGTAAAGGAATAAAAAAGCAATACTTCTTTTGCTTTTTTTCATTACCTTGTCAAAGAGGAAACCAAAACTACAATTACATACTATTTGGAAAGAATGTAAAAACTCTTTATATTAACACAGATAAGCCTAATAAAACAGGAAGAGGATATTAAAACAGAGAAAACCAGAAAATAATGAAGTAGAAGATAGAACTCTAGAATCTATAAATAAACAGGAGTATAATTTTGGGGAAAAACACAAAACAGATAAATTATCTGGCAAAACTAATTAAATTGAAGGCATACCTGTACAATATAAACAGTGAAAATTAGATAAAAATCACAATTTCAGAAAAGATAAATATATAGGCCTTGTCAGCTGATTTGAAATCTTATTGATTAATTCATTTTTCAGGAATAAGTGACTATTAAAATTGAAAAATAATAGAAAATAATGATAGACAGTAAAAAGAATGAATAAACCCAAGTGATTAGTATGTTTAATACTTGGTATTTTCAGACTTCAGATAGTGGGAGTGTTTTATTTTTTAGGAGCAATTTAGAAATATATGTCAAAACCCTTATATAAATGCATACTTTAACCTAGTAATTTCACTTTAGCAATTTTCAGGAAATAATCTAATACATTTTAAAGAAGACTGCACATGGATGGTTTTATGTAGTTATTTTTACACACTTTTATGAGTTTTCCCCCCATAAGAACAGTTTACCCAATGATAAGGGATTAAGAATTCACTGTACATTCATATTTGAATTCTATGCAATCATTGAAAATAAGCATGGGCCTAAATTCATAGACAGACAATGTGTACCTGATGCATTCATGTGCTCCAATAGTCCCCTCTCTCTCATGTGCTCTCTGTATCTTCCACTCCATTTTGGCAAATTTCTCATATGCTTCCTTGACCCTTCTCCATATAGACAGCTCAGAAAAATCCTTGATCCGTCAGAAATCTGGCCTCTTCCGTTTGTTTCCCACACAGATGCCCCTATCACGTGGTCATATTACCTTTGGTCGTTTGTGTCTATTCACTCAGTTTTGAAAGTTTAAGGGAATATTCTTTTCGCTAGTTTTGTTGTTCAGTTTTCTATGGTGTGTTTGTTTTTGTTTTAGTATCCTGGTTGCTTTGTCTATTTTTGGTGATTTGTGGGGATTTGAAGTCTCCCTCATTTATTTCTGCAGCTCTCTGCTAAGAGCTAGATTTCCTGGATCACAGAACCCTTACGGACATTCAACATCACACTACCATCTTTCTCTAATAGTCGTGCTTTCCCACACTCTAAGATCAACATTTCCTATGTTTGCTCATCTCAAATGTATTATAGTCCTCCCTCACTATATTTTCAGATGATGATTTTGCTTTTTTCTTAAATGAAAAAAAAAGTGATCAGATGTAAAATTCCTCATTTAATCGTTAACAACCTACATTTCTTGACTTTCCTCTTATTCTTTATCACAGTAGAGGATTTGTCTTTTTTTCTTTCAAAGGATTATTTTTCTGTTCTTTCTATTTTTTCAAGGATGATTGCTTCTTTGCTTATATAGTCTTGCTCCTGAATCACCAACCATTCTCACTTCAGTAGATCATGTCGTATCTTCATTTATATATTAAAAAAATCTCTCTTTTTACATACCCATGCCCTACTAATCATGTCTCTGCTTTCTTTATTGCCCCTGCTTTATTTTGAAATATAATAGACAATTAGTTGCTCATATTTACATTGTACAATTCAATGAGTTTTTTCAATTATAGTTGGCATACAATAATATGTTTGTATTGGTGTACAATTGTATTGGCATACAATATTATTAGTTTCAGTTGTACAGCATAGTGATTAGAGATCTGTATAATTCACAATGTGATCACCCCTCTAAGTCTAGTACTCCTCTTCCCATTTATTACAACATTGTTAACTATTTTTCTTATGTTATAATTTATATCTCCATGTCTGTTTTGTAACTATCCATTTGTACTTCTTAATCCCTTTGCCCTTTTTCATCATCTCCCCAACCTCCCTCCCATCTAGTAGCCCTTAAAACATTCTCTGTATCTATGAATTTATTTCCATTTTGTTGTTATTTTCTTCTTTAAATTCCACATGTATGTGAAATCACGTGCTATTTGTCTTTCTCTAGACTTATTACTTTGAGCGTAATACCCTCTAGGTGCATCAAGGTAATATCTTTTTCCATCTCTTTTTAGTCTGTGTGTGTCTTTTAATCTGAAGTGAGTCTCTGGTAGGTAGCATATGTAGGGATCTTGCTTTTTTATCCATTCAGCCACTCTATCTTTTGGTTGGAGCCTTTAATTCTTTTCCATTTGAGATACTTGTTGATGGGAATGTAGTTATTACTATTCTTTATTCATGTTTTTTATACATGATTTTTTCTTAAAGAAGTCCCTCCAACATTTCCTGTAATATTGGCTTGATGTTGATAAATTCCTTTAGCTTATTTTTGTCCAGGAAGCTCTTTATCTGTCCTTCAACTCTAAATGATAGCTATGCTGGATAAAGTATTCTTGGTTGTAGATCCTGGGTTTTCATCTTGTTGAATAATTTTTGCCAAGCCCTTCTGTCCTACATAGTTCCTTTTGAGAAATCAGCTGCCAGTCTTAAGGGTGCTCCCTTGTAGGTAACTGCTTTTCTATTGCTGATTTTAAGATTCTTTCTTTGTATTTAACCTTTCGCATTTTAATGATAATGTTTCTTGGCGTGGGCCTCTTTGGGCTCATATTTTTTGGGACTCTCTGAGCTTCCTGGAGTTGTATGTCTATTTCTTTCACCAGGTTAGGGAAGTTTTCCATCATTATTTCTTCAAATAGCTCTTCAATGTCTTATTTTCCTTCAGGTACCCCTATGACACGGATATTTTTACATTTAATTGCGTTCTATGGGCTCCTTAAATTATTGTTACATTCTTGGCTTTTGTTTTGTTTTGTTTTGTTTTTTTAACCATTCTGATTGAGTGTCCTTGGCTTCCCCACCTTCTATGTCAGTGGTTTGATCTTCTTTATCCACTCTGTTGATTCCCTCTAATATACACTTCACCTCAGATAATGTGTCCATTTCTTACTGGTTCCCTTTTATAATTTCCATTTCCATTTTTGTTTTTTCTCTCTTTGTTAAAGTTCTCACTGAGTTCATTTACTCTTCCCCTAAGTTCCTTGAGCATCTTTATAACCAATGTTTTGAACTCTGCATCTGTTAGATTGCTTGACTCCATTATTCCTGGAGCACTGTTCTGTTCTCTCATATGGTTTCTGCTTCTTTGTCTTCCCATTTTGGATGCCTTTTCTGTTTCTGTTTCTATGTACTAAGCAAAGCTCCTAAGTTTCCCGGTCTTATTAGTACGGCTTTGTGTACTAGGTATCCAGTGGCACAGAGCTGAGAGGCGTTCAGCTGCAGGCCAAGTAGCCCCAGCCTGTGCCCCTCCAGGATCACCTGTTAAGATTCAGCAAGCAATCTACAGATGCTGTGCTCACAGTTACCTCAAGTGGCCACACCAGAAACCATGATCAGTTGCTACCAGTGTGAGTCTAGGCGCTGCTCAGCAAGGAGCACTGGACTTGAGGAGGACACACCTGAATATTTCTTGGGTGGGGCCATGAGTTGGGAAAGGCGGAGTTTCAGGGAATCCTTTGGGCGGAGTGACTTCTTATCCAGTTCAATTCAGTCTCAGCAGTAACAGGACTGAGTCTGCACAATGGGAGGGAGAAGGGCTCAACAGAGGAACAATAGATATGGCCAGAAACGGGAAAAAAGGCCCCCGGCCCCTGCCCCCAAAAACAAAGCCCCGGGGGGCCCCCAAGCAGTCTACCCAGAGCTGGTGCTCAGAGTGAACAGGTCTGTTACAGCGAAAGTTCGCTTGCAGACACAGCCCCTTTAAGAGATGTCTGCACCTGTGGGCTGCCGCTGTCCCACTCAGCCATTCAGGACTGGGTAACCTTGTGTTCTCACCCCATCCTACATTCTACCATTGCAGGTTGATTTCTTATTTCTCTCCCTAATTTTAGTGCTTCTGTTCATCTAGATCTCAGGTGATTTGGCTTGCTGTTTGCTCTGTATTTCTGCCACAACTTTGATTTGTTCGCAAGAGGGATGAACAAAGCCTCTATCATTTATGCCATTTTTTCCCCTCTGGCTGTCTCTGCTTTCTTTATAGCCATTTTACAAAAGCATGGCAGATAATCTGTGTTTACGTTCTAACTTCCTATTTACTTTTGCTCACTGCAATCTGGATTCTGTTCTTACTACTTACTGTTCTACTCTTGTCAAGGTCATCAGTGTTCTCTTGGCTGCTATGTTCTATATCCCACATGGATAGTTTATTATCTTCATTATATTTAACTGTTCAACAACATTTGACAACTGATATTCTGTACTTCAGATATTTTCCTTATTTTGTTCATGCAATATTGCAATCTTTTAGTTTACTTTCTATCACTCCTAAGTACTTTTATTTGAGTCATCTTTCTCTATTTGATCTCTAAATTTTGTACTACCTCATGATTCAGACATTGCTTTGTTCTCTTCCTCTTTCTGTGCTTGTTTTTTTCAATGATCTCATTCACTTAGACTTAACTATCAAGTATATAGTTATAAATTTAAAATTCCATATCTGTATTTCCATTTCAAACCTGTGTGCTCTAGACTTGGATCTCAAATTGGATATCTCAAATTTAATATGTCAAAAACCGAACATATTTTCTATCAGAAAACAGTACCTCCATCTACGTAGTTCTTGAAGCCACACACTTAGGGATCATTCAAGACTGTCTTTTCCTCGCCCACTATATATAAGTCCTGTCAACAATACCTCAGAGATAAATCTCCAAACTATCTCCTTTCTGCACATCCACTGTTGCCCATTTAGCAACCATGATCTTTACCCTTGACTGGTACAATAGCCTTCTAATTTGTCTCCTTTGTATCCTTTCCCTTTTCTACATCATTCTCTCCTTAGCAACTAGTATAATCTCCTCAAAATTTAAATCAGATAATGTCCCTTGGTGATAAAAAAATTCATCTAATAATATTCACCTCTTTTCCTGAGCCATACTAGGTATTACATAATTTGGTTCCAGACTATCTTTTAAGTCAGCATTTGCAACTCTCCCTCTTGCTTGCTGGCCTCTAGCCACACTTTTTCAGCTCTGTAACCATACCCAAAATGTCTAAATTTGAGCCACAGCTCCAATAATGACTAGCTGTGTGACATTGGCCATTATCTATGTGTGTTTTGGTTTCCTCATTATTAAAATGGAAATAATAACGGTTTGTGCACAGTGCTCTAAACAGTATCTGGGGTACATAAATGTTCAAGAAGTAACTATTCTCCTGTTGTGTTTTGTATTGTTATTTTGTCTCTCTCAGGGACTCTATCAGTTGTCTTTTAACCAGAGAAACAGAACCAGGAGGAAATATGTATTTATTGCAAGGAATTGGCTTATGTGATTATGGAGCTGTCTAGGCAAGTATGAAAGAGAAGTCATGAAGGGAAGGCTTGAACTCTCAGGCAGTTAAAACTATAGTCCTCAGGTAGAATTTATTCTTCTAGAAAACTTTGGTTCTACTCTTAAGAACTTTCAAATGACTGCAACAGGCCCACTAAGATTATAAAGAATAATATCCTTTACTTAAAGTCAACTGATCATGAACATTAATCACATCAACAAAATACCTTCACAGCAATACCTAGATTAGTATTTGATTGAATAACTGAACACTATAGCCTATCCCAGTTGACACATCACACTGACCATCATGGGGCTTTGAATTTACTGGTCCCTCTGTCAGGAAATGCTCCATAATCAGTCTTCCAAGATTAATTTCTTCTCATCCTTGAATCTCAGTTTAAATGCTGCTCTCTCAGGAGGATTACCAAATTACAAAAGTAATGCTCCACATATAATTTTATATCTGAGACCTTTGATTATTTTCTTTATAACATTTTCTGTAATGCATTGTTATTTTGTCTTTCTGTTTTAATGTTGCTTTGCTTTGTCTTTTAGAAAGGGCTATCAAGGCCAAGCCATTCATTCTTATTTATTTCAAGTGCCTAGCATGGAAAGTAAAACATAGTTACTGAATACATATTTACTGAATAAATGGAAAAAGTAATATGAAGGGGAAAAGTTAAGAGATATTAGAGAGAGATACATGTGTGTATAGGTATAATATCTATCCATATGTAGACATACAGATATACACATACACACATATATATGAATCTATAAGAATGCTATACATGAAGATAAAAGATAATGGTTATTTTTTAGTTATTTTTTTATGTATGGTAGAAGTATCAGTAATTTCTATTTATTTTTATTTTTACTTTTTATGGTTTCATATTTTTCTAAAATAAGCATAGGCTACTTATGTTCTCTCTCTCTCTCTTTTTTTAATATAGCAAATAGCTATAAAAATATCTATACTAAGGAAAAAGAGCCAATGGAGCATTGACTCCTATCCAAGAGAGACCATTTCTTTCTACTCATACCATAAGCATGAAATGACTCAGAAGGAGGGATTGGTTGTGAGCCTCACTAGCTGAAAGTCTTTATGCATGAAGATACTCTGAGGAAAGATATGACAAATGGAGGCTTATGAAATTTCAGAGCTGTTTATATGTAATATTTTGTACAGAGGGATGATGGAATGATGGCCTAGGCCCCAGTGTTAGTTTTTATTTTTATTTTTTATGGTAAAACTTGCAGTAGAGAAATGCCTAACAAGAGTCCATTTATAAAAATAGAGAAAATTCAGCAAGAAGGATGCCATCTTTGAATGTTGGCCAGTCTTTGAGTTCTCCTGCTTTTGTATAGAGATAAGAACTGAATATATTCAACTGAGAGAAACACACTTTAGTACCAGTGGTCATAATAGTAAAGTAATTGTAGAAAAAGAAAAGGAGGATGAGGAAACAGAATGGCACATGTTCAGGATAATACTGGAATGCAATGTCTTTCCTGGAGAATGAGAGCCCCCAATTCTCTGTCCCTCAATAGCACTCTAGCCTGAAATTCTATTTATTGCGCTAAGGAGATCCTTCTCAAAGCCTATATATGTTAATTACCTGGGCAGAATCACAGAAAAATGATGTTGTGTAAATATGCTTGTTAAATAATTGAAAACTCAGCTAGGCTCTTCGGAGAAGAAAAGCCTTTACTAAAACGTTTTTATAAGGTAGACATGATTGTAAAAGAGCTTGCTGGAATCTGGGCTACTGAGGTAAGTTTGTTTTGGGTCTTCAGGGAATATGAAGGAAACTTGTGAGAGAAAGAGAGGTTAGGAAGCCCTAGCAGGAGAACTGACAGTGCCTTAGTCAAACTTTGGACTAATTTTTTAAAAGCTTTATTGAGGTAGGTTTTTTTTTTTTTTTTGACACTAAAGTTAACTCATTTAAAGTGTACAGTTCAATGGTTTTTAGTATACTTAGAGAATTTTACAACCATCACCATAGTCTTTGTTTTTTTTAAAGAGGCTTCCATAACTAAATGCATTTTATTCCATTTTTGTTAAATTTTTTAAGTACTAGAAGTATTCTCCTTTAAGACTTGGTATAAAAATGAGACTATGGCTCTGTACTTTGTGAGATGTTCGAAATCAGGTAAAGTAATTCAGGTGATTTTTGGCTCTATTAGTAAGTTTACATGATGACAAATGATGACAAACGTATAACTTTTCAAGAAATACGGCAGTGGAATTTAATGTGAACTATATAGAATAAATAACTCATAAATAATTGTATCAGTGAGAGACCTACAAGATTTTGAATGATCAACAATAGAGAGCCATAAGCCAAAGAAACATTTATTATCCCCTTAAATCTGTTCATTTAATTAGGCCATCGAGAGTAGCACTTGACCTTAAAAGTACTTAAGTAGCAAGCTCCATATATTATTTGTTCCTTTATTTTTCTGTACAAATTTACCCATATGTGTCTGTACTCTCTCTACTCCCAAGAAGAATGTTAAATCATTATAGGTCAATGGCAGCACTTGAACTTCAAACAAGTCCACAGATGGCAGAGTCCTAGTCTAATTCCCCAGCATTGCCAGTGCTTCAAGTAAAGACCAAATAGGATTTTCTTGCTTACATTCTTTTTGACTTAATATTTGATGAGTCTTTGGGTATGGTGCTTACAGCTTCCCATGGTCTCTTTAAGGAAACCAGCATTATAGATTATACTTGTTTTGCATGTTACTATGCACACAGCTGGCAGCCACAAGAAGGCAAAGCTTAGTGAATATTCAGTCTTTAATTTCTTTTGCAGGTGTCATTTCTGTGTTTTAGCCATCTGGAGTTCTGCAGAGTAGAATCTCACTAGCAAAGACTTACTGAGATGTGCAAGCTGAAAAAAAAAATCTCTTCAAAATAAAAGTATTAAAAATGGCTAACATAACAGATACAAAATTTTGTTTATTTGTTTTTGCATGGGGATAGAGATCCGGAGCAGACACTGACCACAGAGGGTACTTAAGAAATAATGCTCATGTTAGGTTATCTCCCCTGTTACATAAAGTCTATAAAAAAAATTATCTTTTCCAAAGGCATATCAGGCCTGAGAATCAAAGATATTGCCGTTCTTCCTCTGAAAATGGACTTGTGGGTGGGAACAAGAAATAAAAATGCTGTTTTCAACATTTTGATATAATAAAATATTAAGGTATTTGTTGAAGTAAGTGAACAGTATAATTCTCTCCCCTCCCCACACTTTTTTTGAATTAAAAAATTTAGTGTGAAATAGGCCTATAAGGAATCATGGTAGGAGTAACAAATGTTTTATTCAATCTTTATTTACACATAAAACTGTAATCTACTTCCTATAGATGGGAGCACTGGGCCAGAATACAGGATTCAGCCCATCATCCTTTTCTCTACTTCACCTAGCTAGAGGTTAGATTAG